>NW_027440772.1:0-63351 GCF_031893055.1 Leptodactylus fuscus | reverse complement strand
TAGCCAGGAACTTGCTTTCTACCATGGGAACAAGTATTAGGACCCGGTCCCCAGGACTGAACACTCTCACTCTGGCAGAGCGATTGTACACCCTCTTTTGCATTTCCTGCGCCTTCTGTAAATGTTCTTTTACTATGGGCATTATCTTGGAGATTCTCTCCTTCATGTTTGCCACATGTTCTATAACACTGCGGTATGGCGTGGACTCAGATTCCCATGTTTCCTTAGCAAGGTCTAAGAGACCACGGGGATGTCTACCGTATAATAACTCAAACGGGGAGAACCCTGCAGAGGCCTGAGGAACTTCCCTAATAGAAAATAGCAGGTACGGTAACAGGCAATCCCAATCTTTTCCATCTTTTTCGACAGCCTTTTTTAACATGGCCTTTAGGGTTTTATTAAATCTCTCTACCAGACCGTCAGTTTGGGGATGGTACACAGAGGTTCTCAACTGTCTGATTTTAAAAACCTTACAGAGTTCCTTCATGACCTTAGACATAAAAGGTGTACCCTGGTCTGTCAAGATTTCCTTGGGAATCCCCACCCTAGTGCACATATGAAACAGCTCCTTGGCTATGCACTTGGCTGTGGGCTTCCTTAAAGGGACCGCCTCTGGATACCTGGTGGCATAGTCCAGTATAACCAAAATATATTGATGCCCTCTGCCTGACTTCACCAAGGGCCCTACAATATCCAAAGCAATCCGTTCAAAAGGAACCTCAATGACAGGCAAAGGTATCAAGGGATTCCTGAAATGTGCAACAGGAGCATTTACCTGGCAGGTTGGACAAGACTTACAATAGTTCTCTATTTCTTTATAGCACCCTGGCCAATAGAACCTTTGAAAAATACGTTCCCTGGTCTTGTCAGATGCTAAGTGACCCCCTAATACATGAGAGTGGGCCATATCCAACACCATTTTCCTGTACTGTATGGTTTAGGAACCAGTAGCTGTTCTACAGTTTCATCATTAACCCTTGTCACACGGTATAATAAGTTGTCTTGCACCTCAAAATACGGATACCGCAGTTCAGCCCCTGGTTCCGGGGGTACACCATTTAAAACTGTCACACTTTCAAAGGCGGTTTTTAGGGTGGGATCTTGTAGTTGTGCAGTCCCAAAGTTAACCCTCGATACCTCAAGGTCTGGGAGTACGGACTCCGTATCTGTGGGCTCATCCTCATCCCCTAATAACACGGCCAGAGGAAAGTTATCTGTCCCTTGAGCGTTTTCTTCACGCCCTGAAGACACCCTATCTGCAACAGACATTTTTACATCAGAAGGTGACAGCGTATCCCACAATTCCCAAAATAAAGGAAAGTCCTGCCCTAATATCATCTCATACAGCAGGTTTTTAACCACACCCACTTTATGGTTGACACTCCCACACACAGTCTGTATGTGTACTTGGGCCACCGGATAGTTCTTGGTGTCCCCATGTATGCACACCACGCCCATAACTTGCCCTGGGTCACACAAAACAGGGAGCAGTTCATCTCTGACCAGGGTTACCAGACTCCCTGAGTCCAGTAGTGCCATGACTTTGGTGCCATTAAGAGTAAGCTGACACTTTTGGGGTCTGTCCAGGTCAATGGTTATGGCGCTGCACACTGGGTGGGCAAACATAGAGCAGTGTTGTGCCAAGTTGCAGTCTATGGGCTCCTGCTCTGCAGGACAGTGTGCAACAATATGTCCCTTGGTCGGCTGACACCACCTTTTACCAACCCTGGGGACAGCCCTGGGTGTCTGCAGCGGAGTTTTCTCCCTAGTTGGATGTAAGGCACAATTTTCAGCGGTAATGTACCTCTCCACCAACTCAGCAAGTCTGTCTGCGTTGTCTGGACTTCCCTGGATAACCCAGCGCTGTAATGGAGCAGGGAGAGCACTTACATAGTGATCCATAGCGACTCTCTCCACCATCTGTTCTGGGGTAAGCGTCTCAGGACATAACCATTTTCAGACCAGATGGAACAGGTCATACATCTGGGACCGTGGCGGTTTTTCCAGAGAAAAGGACCGCTGCTGCACCCGCTGTGCCTGGACTGCCACACTGACTCCTAAACGGGCAAGTATCTCCGCTTTCAACTTGCTGTAGTCCTTAGAGTCTTGTACAGTCAAATCAAAATATGCCTTTTGCAGCTCGCCAGTCAGGTAGGGAGCCAGTACCTCCGCCCACTGCTCCTTAGGCAGCTTTTCTCTGTCTGCAGTGCGTTCAAATATAGTCAGGTATGCCTCCACATTGTCCTCAGCAGACATTTTCTGTAATGAGGCACGTACCTTTTCCCGGACATCATGGACAGGAGCGGCTACAGGTACACCTGTCTTTGCTGCAACCATTTTCAGGAGAGCTGCCATTTGCTCCATCAGCAAGTGATTCATCTCTTGCTGTTGCACAGTAGAGCGCACCAACTGCTGGACCAGCTCCTCCATAGCTCTGGTATTGTCCTTTGGCGCTGTGGCGGCCTCCACCCAAGATATACACAGCTGAAACGGCTATCTTCAATGGTTTGTTGCACCAAACAACGACACTTGCCTGCCCGCGTCCTCCACCATATGTAAAAGCGGGTGCTTGGGGCTGGTTGTCAGGCAAGTAAAACACACGTGAAGCTTGGTCTTCAGGTTCACACTGGTGCTTGGTTTATTTAGGTGCAAATTCACAAAGTTCAACATAAACAGCTTTCTTCAGCAAAAAGGAAAAGAAAAGGCTTACTTCAGCCACAAGGCAATGCAGTTCACAAACTTTAGCAGGCTGGCCCTTCTGGTTCTCCACAGCTACACTGGGTTTGGGTCCTCAACTCTCAATAGCAGCAGCAGTAATGAAAGTCAGACACACCCTCCTGACTTCACAGGGTTAAGGCTCCAAATTTGCTGCACGAAAACTCAGGGCCAGAGCTTGGAACCTGGGTCTATGACTACCCCCAAGACCCGGAACTGGATTCATTATTTATCTAGTGGCGAAGAGCCATCTCAATGGGATATACCTTCCCTCCACCACTTTTCCCTCCACTTACCTACAATGTACACAGTGACTGTACCAGCAGAATAGTGAGCGCAGCTCTGGAGTATAATACAGGATAAGTAATGTACAGTATGTACACAGTGACTGTACCAGCAGAATAGTGAGCACAGCTCTGGAGTATAATACAGGATAAGTAATGTAATGTATGTACACAGTGACTGTACCAGCAGAATAGTGAGCGCAGCTCTGGAGTATAATACAGGATAAGTAATGTAATGTATGTACACAGTGACTGCACCAGCAGAATAGTGAGCGCAGCTCTGGAGTATAATACAGGATAAGTAATGTACAGTATGTACACAGTGACTGCACCAGCAGAATAGTGAGCGCAGCTCTGGAGTATAATACAGGATAAGTAATGTAATGTATGTACACAGTGACTGCACCAGCAGAATAGTGAGCGCAGCTCTGGAGTATAATACAGGATAAGTAATGTAATGTATGTACACAGTGACTGTACCGGCAGAATAGTGAGCGCAGCTCTGGAGTATAATACAGGATAAGTAATGTAATGTATGTACACAGTGACTGTACCAGCAGAATAGTGAGCGCAGCTCTGGAGTATAATACAGGATAAGTAATGTACAGTATGTACACAGTGACTGCACCAGCAGAATAGTGAGCGCAGCTCTGGAGTATAATACAGGATAAGTAATGTACAGTATGTACACAGTGACTGCACCAGCAGAATAGTGAGCGCAGCTCTGGAGTATAATACAGGATAAGTAATGTAATGTATGTACACAGTGACTGCACCAGCAGAATAGTGAGCGCAGCTCTGGAGTATAATACAGGATAAGTAATGTAATGTATGTACACAGTGACTGTACCGGCAGAATAGTGAGCGCAGCTCTGGGGTATAATACAGGATAAGTAATGTAATGTATGTACACAGTGACTGCACCAGCAGAATAGTGAGCGCAGCTCTGGAGTATAATACAGGATAAGTAATGTAATGTATGTACACAGTGACTGCACTAGCAGAATAGTGAGCGCAGCTCTGGAGTATAATACAGGATAAGTAATGTAATGTATGTACACAGTGACTGTACCAGCAGAATAGTGAGCGCAGCTCTGGAGTATAATACAGGATAAGTAATGTAATGTATGTACACAGTGACTGCACCAGCAGAATAGTGAGCGCAGCTCTGGAGTATAATACAGGATAAGTAATGTATGTACACAGTGACTGTACCAGCAGAATAGTGAGCGCAGCTCTGGAGTATAATACAGGATAAGTAATGTATATACACAGTGACTGCACCAGCAGAATAGTGAGTACAGCTCTGTAGTATAATACAGGATAAGTAATGTAATGTATGTACACAGTGACTGCACCAGCAGAATAGTGAGCGCAGCTCTGGAGTATAATACAGGATAAGTAATGTAATGTATGTACACAGTGACTGTACCAGCAGAATAGTGAGCGCAGCTCTGGAGTATAATACAGGATAAGTAATGTAATGTATGTACACAGTGATTGCACCAGCAGAATAGTGAGCGCAGCTCTGGAGTATAATACAGGATAAGTAATGTAATGTATGTACACAGTGACTGCACCAGCAGAATAGTGAGCACAGCTCTGGAGTATAATACAGGATAAGTAATGTAATGTATGTATACAGTGACTGTACCGGCAGAATAGTGAGCGCAGCTCTGGAGTATAATACAGGATAAGTAATGTAATGTATGTACACAGTGACTGTACCAGCAGAATAGTGAGCGCAGCTCTGGAGTATAATACAGGATAAGTAATGTAATGTATGTACACAGTGACTGCACCAGCAGAATAGTGAGCGCAGCTCTGAAGTATAATACAGGATAAGTAATGTAATGAATGTACACAGTGACTGCACCAGCAGAATAGTGAGCGCAGCTCTGGAGTATAATACAGGATAAGTAATGTAATGTATATACACAGTGACTGCACCAGCAGAATAGTGAGCACAGCTCTGGAGTATAATACAGGATAAGTAATGTAATGTATGTACACAGTGACTGTACCAGCAGAATAGTGAGCGCAGCTCTGGAGTATAATACAGGATAAGTAATGTAATGTATGTACACAGTGACTGCACCAGCAGAATAGTGAGCGCAGCTCTGGAGTATAATACAGGATAAGTAATGTAATGTATGTACACAGTGACTGCACCAGCAGAATAGTGAGCGCAGCTCTGGAGTATAATACAGGATAAGTAATGTAATGTATGTACACAGTGACTGCACCAGCAGAATAGTGAGCGCAGCTCTGTAGTATAATACAGGATAAGTAATGTAATGTATGTACACAGTGACTGTACCAGCAGAATAGTGAGCGCAGCTCTGGAGTATAATACAGGATAAGTAATGTAATGTATGTACACAGTGACTGCACCAGCAGAATAGTGAGCGCAGCTCTGGAGTATAATACAGGATAAGTAATGTAATGTATGTACACAGTGACTGTACCAGCAGAATAGTTTAGCGCAGCTCTGGAGTATAATACAGGATAAGTAATGTAATGTATGTACACAGTGACTGCACCAGCAGAATAGTGAGCGCAGCTCTGTAGTATAATACAGGATAAGTAATGTAATGTATGTACACAGTGACTGCACCAGCAGAATAGTGAGCGCAGCTCTGGAGTATAATACAGGATAAGTAATGTAATGTATGTACACAGTGACTGCACCAGCAGAATAGTGAGCGCAGCTCTGGAGTATAATACAGGATAAGTAATGTAATGTATGTACACAGTGACTGCACCAGCAGAATAGTGAGCGCAGCTCTGGAGTATAATACAGGATAAGTAATGTAATGTATGTACACAGTGACTGCACCAGCAGAATAGTGAGCACAGCTCTGTAGTATAATACAGGATAAGTAATGTAATGTATGTACACAGTGACTGCACCAGCAGAATAGTGAGCGCAGCTCTGGAGTATAATACAGGATAAGTAATGTAATGTATGTACACAGTGACTGCACCAGCAGAATAGTGAGCGCAGCTCTGGAGTATAATACAGGATAAGTAATGTAATGTATGTACACAGTGACTGCACCAGCAGAATAGTGAGCGCAGCTCTGTAGTATAATACAGGATAAGTAATGTAATGTATGTACACAGTGACTGCACCAGCAGAATAGTGAGCGCAGCTCTGGAGTATAATACAGGATAAGTAATGTAATGTATGTACACAGTGACTGTACCAGCAGAATAGTGAGCGCAGCTCTGGAGTATAATACAGGATAAGTAATGTAATGTATGTACACAGTGACTGTACCAGCAGAATAGTGAGCGCAGCTCTGGAGTATAATACAGGATAAGTAATGTAATGTATGTACACAGTGACTGTACCAGCAGAATAGTGAGCGCAGCTCTGGAGTATAATACAGGATAAGTAATGTAATGTATGTACACAGTGACTGTACCAGCAGAATAGTGAGCGCAGCTCTGGAGTATAATACAGGATAAGTAATGTAATGTATGTACACAGTGACTGTACCAGCAGAATAGTGAGCGCAGCTCTGGAGTATAATACAGGATAAGTAATGTAATGTATGTACACTAAGACTGTACCAGCAGAATAGTGAGCGCAGCTCTGGAGTATAATACAGGATAAGTAATGTAATGTATGTACACAGTGACTGTACCAGCAGAATAGTGAGCGCAGCTCTGGAGTATAATACAGGATGTACCTCAGGATCAGTACAGGCTAAGCATTGTAATATACACTACTGTTCAAAAGCTTGGGCTTGCCCAGGAAATTTTGTGTTTTCCATGAAAACGCACACTTTTATTTATCAAATATGTTGCAAAATGAATAGAAAATATAGTCAAGACATTGACAAGGTTAGAAATAATGATTGGTTTTTTTTTTTTGTTTTTTTTTAATACTACTACTACTACTACTAAATAATAATAATAATAATAATAATAATTAGAGATGAGCGAACACTAAAATGTTCGAGGTTCGAAATTCGATTCGAACAGCCGCTCAATGTTCGTGTGTTCGAACGGGTTTCGAACCCCATTATAGTCTATGGGGAACAGATACTCGTTAAGGGGGAAACCCAAATCCGTGTCTGGAGGGTCACCAAGTCCACTATGACACCCCAGGAAATGATGCCAACACCTCTGGAATGACACTGGGACAGCAGGGGATTCATGTCTGGGGGCATCTAACACACCAAAGACCCTCTATTACCCCAACATCACAGCCTAACAACTACACACTTTACACACTCAATACCACCTCTCTGACAGTAGGAAAACACCTTGAAACATGTGTATTTGGCACTTGCAGTGAGGAGAGCTTGTCACCAGCAGTGAATTTGGCCCTTGTAGTAAGTTGAGGTTGGCACCAACATTTGTTTTGAAAATCAGGGTGGATTGAGCCTCTAACCAGCAGAGTTTGGGCAAATTCATGGTGGAGGGAGCCTCTAAACACCCCAGTTTGGGCAAATTCATGGTGGAGGGAGCCTCTAAAAACCCCAGTTTGGACCAATTCATGGTGGAGGGAGCCTCTAACCAGCCCAGTTTGGGCAAATTCATGGTGGAGGGAGCCTCTAAAAAACCCAGTTTGGACCAATTCATGGTGGAGGGAGCCTCTAACCAGCCCAGTTTGGGCAAATTCATGGTGGAGGGAGCCTCTAACCAGCCCAGTTTGGACCAATTAATGGTGGAGGGAGCCTCTAACCAGCCCAGTTTGGACCAATTAATGGTGGAGGGAGCCTCTAACCAGCCCAGTTTGAACCAATTCATGGTGGAGGGAGCCTCTAAACAGCCCAGTTTGGGCAAATTCATGGTGGAGGGAGCCTCTAAAAAACCCAGTTTGGACCAATTCATGGTGGAGGGAGCCTCTAACCAGCCCAGTTTGGACCAATTAATGGTGGAGGGAGCCTCTAACCAGCCCAGTTTGGACCAATTCATGGTGGAGGGAGCCTCTAAACAGCCAAGTTTTGGGAAATTCATGGTGGAGGGAGCCTCTAACCAGCCCAGTTTGGACCAATTCATGGTGGAGGGAGCCTCTAAACAGCCAAGTTTTGGGAAATTCATGGTGGAGGGAGCCTCTAACCAGCCCAGTTTGGACCAATTCATGGTGGAGGGAGCCTCTAAAAAACCCAGTTTGGACCAATTCATGGTGGAGGGAGCCTCTAAACAGCCCAGTTTGGGCAAATTCATGGTGGAGGGAGCCTCTAACCAGCCCAGTTTGGACCAATTAATGGTGGAGGGAGCCTCTAAACAGCCCAGTTTGGGCAAATTCATGGTGGAGGGAGCCTCTAACCAGCCCAGTTTGGACCAATTCATGGTGGAGGGAGCCTCTAACCAGCCCAGTTTGGGCAAATTCATGGTGGAGGGAGCCTCTAAAAAACCCAGTTTGGACCAATTCATGGTGGAGGGAGCCTCTAACCAGCCCAGTTTGGGCAAATTCATGGTGGAGGGAGCCTCTAACCAGCCCAGTTTGGACCAATTAATGGTGGAGGGAGCCTCTAACCAGCCCAGTTTGGACCAATTCATGGTGGAGGGAGCCTCTAACCAGCCCAGTTTGGACCAATTAATGGTGGAGGGAGCCTCTAAACAGCCAAGTTTTGGGAAATTCATGGTGGAGGGAGCCTCTAACCAGCCCAGTTTGGACCAATTCATGGTGGAGGGAGCCTCTAAACAGCCCAGTTTGGGCAAATTCATGGTGGAGGGAGCCTCTAAAAAACCCAGTTTGGACCAATTCATGGTGGAGGGAGCCTCTAATTAGCCCAGTTTGGACCAATTAATTGTGGAGGGAGCCTCTAACCAGCCCAGTTTGGACCAATTAATGGTGGAGGGAGCCTCTAAACAGCCCAGTTTGGGCAAATTCATGGTGGAGGGAGCCTCTAACCAGCCCAGTTTGGACCAATTAATGGTGGAGGGAGCCTCTAACCAGCCCAGTTTGGACCAATTAATGGTGGAGGGAGCCTCTAACCACCCCAGTTTGGACCAATTCATGGTGGAGGGAGCCTCTAACCAGCCCAGTTTGGACCAATTCATGGTGGAGGGAGCCTCTAAAAAACCCAGTTTGGACCAATTCATGGTGGAGGGAGCCTCTAAACAGCCCAGTTTGGGCAAATTCATGGTGGAGGGAGCCTCTAACCAGCCCAGTTTGGACCAATTAATGGTGGAGGGAGCCTCTAAACAGCCAAGTTTGGACCAATTCATGGTGGAGGGAGCCTCTAAAAACCCCAGTTTGGACCAATTCATGGTGGAGGGAGCCTCTAACCAGCCCAGTTTGGACCAATTAATGGTGGAGGGAGCCTCTAACCAGCCCAGTTTGGACCAATTAATGGTGGAGGGAGCCTCTAACCACCCCAGTTTGGACCAATTCATGGTGGAGGGAGCCTCTAAACAGCCAAGTTTGGACCAATTCATGGTGAAGGGAGCCTCTAAAAACCCGTTTGGACCAATTCATGGTGGAGGGAGCCTCTAACCAGCCCAGTTTGGGCAAATTCATGGTGGAGGGAGCCTCTAAACAGCCCAGTTTGGGCAAATTCATGGTGGAGGGAGCCTCTAACCAGCCCAGTTTGGACCAATTAATGGTGGAGGGAGCCTCTAACCAGCCCAGTTTGGACCAATTCATGGTGGAGGGAGCCTCTAACCACCCCAGTTTGGACCAATTCATGGTGGAGGGAGCCTCTAAACAGCCAAGTTTGGACCAATTCATGGTGGAGGGAGCCTCTAAAAACCCCAGTTTGGACCAATTCATGGTGGAGGGAGCCTCTAACCAGCCCAGTTTGGACCAATTAATGGTGGAGGGAGCCTCTAAACAGCCAAGTTTTGGGAAATTCATGGTGGAGGGAGCCTCTAACCAGCCCAGTTTGGACCAATTCATGGTGGAGGGAGCCTCTAAAAAACCCAGTTTGGACCAATTCATGGTGGAGGGAGCCTCTAACCAGCCCAGTTTGGACCAATTCATGGTGGAGGGAGCCTCTAAACAGCCCAGTTTGGGCAAATTCATGGTGGAGGGAGCCTCTAAAAAACCCAGTTTGGACCAATTCATGGTGGAGGGAGCCTCTAATTAGCCCAGTTTGGACCAATTAATGGTGGAGGGAGCCTCTAACCACCCCAGTTTGGACCAATTCATGGTGGAGGGAGCCTCTAAACAGCCAAGTTTGGACCAATTCATGGTGAAGGGAGCCTCTAAAAACCCGTTTGGACCAATTCATGGTGGAGGGAGCCTCTAACCAGCCCAGTTTGGGCAAATTCATGGTGGAGGGAGCCTCTAAACAGCCCAGTTTGGGCAAATTCATGGTGGAGGGAGCCTCTAACCAGCCCTGTTTGGACCAATTAATGGTGGAGGGAGCCTCTAACCAGCCCAGTTTGGACCAATTAATGGTGGAGGGAGCCTCTAACCACCCCAGTTTGGACCAATTCATGGTGGAGGGAGCCTCTAAACAGCCAAGTTTGGACCAATTCATGGTGGAGGGAGCCTCTAAAAACCCCAGTTTGGACCAATTCATGGTGGAGGGAGCCTCTAACCAGCCCAGTTTGGACCAATTAATGGTGGAGGGAGCCTCTAAACAGCCAAGTTTTGGGAAATTCATGGTGGAGGGAGCCTCTAACCAGCCCAGTTTGGACCAATTCATGGTGGAGGGAGCCTCTAAACAGCCCAGTTTGGGCAAATTCATGGTGGAGGGAGCCTCTAAAAAACCCAGTTTGGACCAATTCATGGTGGAGGGAGCCTCTAATTAGCCCAGTTTGGACCAATTAATTGTGGAGGGAGCCTCTAACCAGCCCAGTTTGGACCAATTAATGGTGGAGGGAGCCTCTAAACAGCCCAGTTTGGGCAAATTCATGGTGGAGGGAGCCTCTAACCAGCCCAGTTTGGACCAATTAATGGTGGAGGGAGCCTCTAACCAGCCCAGTTTGGACCAATTAATGGTGGAGGGAGCCTCTAACCACCCCAGTTTGGACCAATTCATGGTGGAGGGAGCCTCTAACCAGCCCAGTTTGGACCAATTCATGGTGGAGGGAGCCTCTAACCAGCCCAGTTTGGACCAATTAATGGTGGAGGGAGCCTCTAACCACCCCAGTTTGGACCAATTCATGGTGGAGGGAGCCTCTAAAAAACCCAGTTTGGACCAATTCATGGTGGAGGGAGCCTCTAAACAGCCCAGTTTGGGCAAATTCATGGTGGAGGGAGCCTCTAAACAGCCCAGTTTGGGCAAATTCATGGTGGAGGGAGCCTCTAACCAGCCCAGTTTGGACCAATTAATGGTGGAGGGAGCCTCTAACCAGCCCAGTTTGGACCAATTCATGGTGGAGGGAGCCTCTAAACAGCCCAGTTTGGGCAAATTCATGGTGGAAGGAGCCTCTAACCAGCAGAGTTGTGGGAAAGCAGGGTGGAGGGAGCCTCTAACCAGCAGAGTTGGTGGAAATCAGGGTGGAGGGAGCCTCTAACCAGCAGAGTTGGGGGAAATCATGTTGGAGGGAGCCTAGTATTAGCAGAATTGTGCAACGCTTATGGTGGATGAGTATGAGGATGCGGAGGAATTGGAGAGGTTGAGTACAGACATGGAGTTTCATGTTGGGGTGCTTTACACAGGTGGGCACAAAAATGAAGGCTCTATCCAGTGGTGGTTCATTTTTATCAAAGTGAGCCGGTCGGCACTCTCAGCTGACAGACGGGTGCGCTTGTCAGTGATGATGCCACCGGCTGCACTGAACACCCTCTCAGATAGGACGCTGGCGGCAGGACAGGACAGCACCTCCAAGGCATATAGGGCAAGTTCAAGCCACAGGTCCAACTTCGACACCCAATACGTGTAGGGCGCAGAGGGGTCGGAGAGGACAGGGCTGTGGTCGGAAAGGTATTCCCGCAACATGCGCCTATACTTCTCACGCCTGGTGACACTAGGACCCTCCGTGGCGGCACTTTGGCGAGGGGGTGCCATCAAGGTGTCCCAGACCTTAGACAGTGTGCCCCTCGTTTGTGTGGACCGGTGAGAACTTGGTTGCCTACTGGAGGAACTGCCCTCCCTGCCGCCACTGTCACATGCTGGAAACATCTCCATCATATTCTGCACCAATTGCCTGTGGCAAGCATTGATGCGATTGGCCCTCCCCTCTACCGGAATAAAAGACGAGATGTTGTTTTTATACCGGGGGTCAAGGATAGCAAAGATCCAGTACTGGTTGTCCTCCATGATTTTGACAATACGCTTGTCGGTTGTAAAGCACCCCAACATGAACTCAGCCATGTCTGCCACAGTGTTAGTTGGCATGACTCCTCTGGCCCCACCGGAAAGTTCAATCTCCATTTCCTCCTCATCCTCCATGTCTACCCATCCGCGCTGCAACAATGGGACGATTCGAAGTTGCCCGGAAGCCTCCTGTATCACCATCACATCATCGGACAACTCTTCTTCCTCCTCCTCCTCCTCCTCCTCCTCCTCCTCCATTAAACGCAGTGAAGCGGACAGATGTGTGGACCTACTCTCCAGCTGTGACGGATCGGATGCTATCCCTAACTCCTCTGTGTGATCTGAGTTATCCCTGATGTCAATCAGGGATTCTCTCAGAACACACAAGAGCGGGATTGTAAGGCTCACCATCGCATCCTCAGAGCTCACCCTCCTTGTGGACTCCTCAAACACCCGTAGGATGTCACAAAGGTCTCTCATCCATGGCCACTCATGGATGTGAAACTGAGGCAGCTGACTTTGTGGCACCCTAGGGTTTTGTAGCTGGTATTCCATCAAAGGTCTCTGCTGCTCAACCACTCTATTCAACATCTGAAACGTTGAGTTCCAGCGTGTGGGGACGTCGCACAAAAGCCGGTGTTGTGGCACATGCAGGCGTTGCTGGAGAGATTTTAAGCTAGCAGCGGCTACTGTCGACTTGCGAAAGTGGGCGCACATGCGCCGCACTTTCACCAGTAGCTCTGGAACATTGGGGTAGCTCTTTAGGAAACGTTGCACCACTAGGTTGAAGACGTGGGCCAGGCATGGAACATGTTGGAGTCCGGCAAGCTCCAGAGCTGCTACCAGGTTCCGGCCGTTATCACAAACGACCATGCCTGGGCCCAGGTGCAGCGGCTCAAACCATATTGCCGTCTCATCGAGGAGGGCATCCCTCACCTCGGAGGCAGTGTGCTGTCTGTCCCCCAAGCTGATCAGCTTCAGCACAGCCTGCTGACGTCTACCAACGCCAGTGCTGCAACGTTTCCAACTCGTAGCTGGGGTCAATCTAACAGCGGAGGAGGAGGCGGTGGCGGAGGAGGAGGCGGAGGAGGAGGCGGTAGAGGAGGAGGAGGAGGGGGGTGTTCTTCTCGTGTCCCTGCCAGGAATGTTAGGCGGGGAGACGAGGTACACCGGGCCAGTTTGGGAAGCAGTCCCAGCCTCAACTACATTTACCCAGTGTGCCGTCAGTGAAATGTAGCGTCCCTGTCCGCATGCACTTGTCCACGCGTCGGTGGTCAAGTGGACCTTTGTGCAAAGCGCGGAACTAAGGGCCCGCCTGATGTTGAGTGACACGTGCTGGTGCAAGGCGGGGACGGCACACCGGGAGAAGTAGTGACGGCTAGGGACGGCATAGCGAGGTGCCGCAGTTGCCATCAGGTCCAGGAAGGCGGGAGTTTCAACAAGCCGGAACGCCAACATCTCCTGGGCCAGCAGTTTAGCGATGTTGGCGTTCAAGGCTTGCGCGTGTGGGTGGTTAGCAGTGTATTTCTGCCGCCGCTCCAATGTCTGAGAGATGGTGGGTTGTTGTAAAGAAACGCCTGATGGTGCCTTTGATGGTGCAGGAGAAGGAGATAAGACAGGACCAGGGGAGGATGAGGTAGAAGTCAACAAAGTGGCGGAGGCAGATGAAGTGGTGTCCTGGCTCGTCCTCTGGAGTGCATCGCCAGCACAGTCAGCAGTGGCAGTGGCAGAGGCAGAGGCAGAGGCAGTGGCAGTGGCGTGAACGGCAGGCGGCCTTTGTCCTGCCGTTGCTGCCTGCCACTGATTCCAGTGCTTGGATTCCAAATGACGGCGCATTGAAGTGGTGGACAGGTTGCTCTTCTCAGAGCCCCTAATCAATTTCGAGAGGCAAATTGTGCAGACAACACTATATCTGTCCTCGGCGCATTCCTTGAAAAAACTCCACACCTTCGAGAAACATGCCCTCGAGGTGGGAGTTTTTCGGGGCTGGGTACGAACTGGAACATCTTGGGAGATTCCGGGTGTGGCCTGGCTTCGCCTAAGCTGCTGACCTCTGCCTCTGCCTCTAGCTACCCTTTTTGGTGCTGCACCTGCCTCAACATCCACACTACTTTCCCCGCTTGACATCCCCCCTGTCCAGGTCGGGTCAGTGTCCTCATCATCCACCACTTCCTCTTCCAACTCCTGTCTCATCTCCTCCTCCCGCACAATGCACCAGTCAACTGGATGCCCTGACGGCAACTGCGTCACATCATCGTCGATGAGGGTGGGTTGCTGGTCATCCACCACCAAATCGAACGGAGATGGAGGAGACTCTAGTGTTTGAGCATCTGGACACAGATGCTCCTCTGTTAGGTTCGTGGAATCGTGACGTGGAGAGGCAGGTTGAGGGACAATGAAAGGAGCGGAGAACAGCTCTGGGGAGCAGGGACAGTTTGGGTTATTGTTCTGTAAAGCTTCGGAATTTTGGGAGGAAGGAAGACAAGACTGTTGGGTAATAGGAGGAGAGGAGGCAGAGTCTGACTGGCTGCTGGACAATGTGCTGTAAGCGTTCTCTGACAGCCATTGCAAGACCTGTTCCTGGTTCTCGGGCCTACTAAGGTTTGTACCCTGCAGTTTAGTTAATGTGGCAAGCAACCCTGGCACTGTGGAGTGGCGCAATGCTTGCTGCCCCACAGGAGTAGGCACGGGACGCCCTGTGGCTTCACTGCTACCTTGCTCCCCAGAACCATTCCCCCGACCTCGCCCACGGCCTCGTCCACGTCCCTTTCCGGGAGCCTTGCGCATTTTGAATTCCTAGTTAGAAATTGGCACTGTATACCAGTAGTAAAAATTGTGGGTGCACGTAACCCCAATATATTCTTTGAATTACCAGTCAGAAACTGGCACTATATGGCAGTAGCAAGAAATGAGGGTATTTATAACCCCAATATATTCTTTGAATTCCCAGTCAGACAATGGCACTGTATACCAGTAGTAAAAATTGTGGGTGCACGTAACCCCAATATATTCTTTGAATTACCAGTCAGAAACTGGCACTATATGGCAGTAGCAAGAAATGAGGGTATTTGTATTCCCAATATACTCTTTGAATTCCCAGTCAGACAATGGCACTGTATACCAGTAGTAAAAATTGTGGGTGCACGTAACCCCAATATATTCTTTGAATTACCAGTCAGAAACTGGCACTATATGGCAGTAGCAAGAAATGAGGGTATTTATAACCCCAATATATTCTTTGAATTCCCAGTCAGACAATGGCACTGTATACCAGTAGTAAAAATTGTGGGTGCACGTAACCCCAATATATTCTTTGAATTACCAGTCAGAAACTGGCACTATATGGCAGTAGCAAGAAATGAGGGTATTTGTATTCCCAATATACTCTTTGAATTCCCAGTCAGACAATGGCACTGTATACCAGTAGTAAAAATTGTGGGTGCACGTAACCCCAATATATTCTTTGAATTACCAGTCAGAAACTGGCACTATATGGCAGTAGCAAGAAATGAGGGTATTTATAACCCCAATATATTCTTTGAATTCCCAGTCAGACAATGGCACTGTATACCAGTAGTAAAAATTGTGGGTGCACGTAACCCCAATATATTCTTTGAATTCCCAGTCAGAAACTGGCACTATATGGCAGTAGCAAGAAATGAGGGTATTTGTATTCCCAATATACTCTTTGAATTCCCAGTCAGACAATGGCACTGTATACCAGTAGTAAAAATTGTGGGTGCACGTAACCCCAATATATTCTTTGAATTACCAGTCAGAAACTGGCACTATATGGCAGTAGCAAGAAATGAGGGTATTTATAACCCCAATATATTCTTTGAATTCCCAGTCAGACAATGGCACTGTATACCAGTAGTAAAAATTGTGGGTGCACGTAACCCCAATATATTCTTTGAATTCCCAGTCAGAAACTGGCACTATATGGCAGTAGCAAGAAATGAGGGTATTTGTATTCCCAATATATTCTTTGAATTCCCAGTCAGACAATGGCACTGTATACCAGTAGTAAAAATTGTGGGTGCACGTAACCCCAATATATTCTTTGAATTACCAGTCAGAAACTGGCACTATATGGCAGTAGCAAGAAATGAGGGTATTTATAACCCCAATATATTCTTTGAATTCCCAGTCAGACAATGGCACTGTATACCAGTAGTAAAAATTGTGGGTGCACGTAACCCCAATATATTCTTTGAATTCCCAGTCAGACACTGGCACTATATGGCAGTAGCAAGAAATGAGGGTATTTGTATTCCCAATATACTCTTTGAATTCCCAGTCAGACAATGGCACTGTATACCAGTAGTAAAAATTGTGGGTGCACGTAACCCCAATATATTCTTTGAATTACCAGTCAGACACTGGCACTATATGGCAGTAGCAAGAAATGAGGGTATTTATAACCCCAATATATTCTTTGAATTCCCAGTCAGACAATGGCACTGTATACCAGTAGTAAAAATTGTGGGTGCACGTAACCCCAATATATTCTTTGAATTACCAGTCAGAAACTGGCACTATATGGCAGTAGCAAGAAATGAGGGTATTTGTATTCCCAATATACTCTTTGAATTCCCAGTCAGACAATGGCACTGTATACCAGTAGTAAAAATTGTGGGTGCACGTAACCCCAATATATTCTTTGAATTACCAGTCAGAAACTGGCACTATATGGCAGTAGCAAGAAATGAGGGTATTTATAACCCCAATATATTCTTTGAATTCCCAGTCAGACAATGGCACTGTATACCAGTAGTAAAAATTGTGGGTGCACGTAACCCCAATATATTCTTTGAATTCCCAGTCAGAAACTGGCACTATATGGCAGTAGCAAGAAATGAGGGTATTTGTATTCCCAATATACTCTTTGAATTCCCAGTCAGACAATGGCACTGTATACCAGTAGTAAAAATTGTGGGTGCACGTAACCCCAATATATTCTTTGAATTACCAGTCAGAAACTGGCACTATATGGCAGTAGCAAGAAATGAGGGTATTTATAACCCCAATATATTCTTTGAATTCCCAGTCAGACAATGGCACTGTATACCAGTAGTAAAAATTGTGGGTGCACGTAACCCCAATATATTCTTTGAATTCCCAGTCAGACACTGGCACTATATGGCAGTAGCAAGAAATGAGGGTATTTGTATTCCCAATATACTCTTTGAATTCCCAGTCAGACAATGGCACTGTATACCAGTAGTAAAAATTGTGGGTGCACGTAACCCCAATATATTCTTTGAATTACCAGTCAGAAACTGGCACTATATGGCAGTAGCAAGAAATGAGGGTATTTATAACCCCAATATATTCTTTGAATTCCCAGTCAGACAATGGCACTGTATACCAGTAGTAAAAATTGTGGGTGCACGTAACCCCAATATATTCTTTGAATTCCCAGTCAGACACTGGCACTATATGGCAGTAGCAAGAAATGAGGGTATTTGTATTCCCAATATACTCTTTGAATTCCCAGTCAGACAATGGCACTGTATACCAGTAGTAAAAATTGTGGGTGTATATAGCCCCAATTCTATTGCTAGGGGACTTGCAGGGTATTTCTGGGGTGAAGGTGGGGGGGCACACCGTTGGAACGGGTATCGGGGTATATATCGGGTATACGGGAATACACTGACAGTGTATTCCATTCAGGATCCTGGGAAAGCTGGGTTGCGGCGATTGAGCCCGTCAGTGCCACGTTACACTGACAAGCTTCTCCCTGGAATTTAGCTCTTACAAGAGCTGTTGGTTGTCTTCTCCTTCCTATCCTAGCCTGTCCCTGCCTACCCAGAATCTAAGCCCTAGCTAGCTGGACGGAAACCTCCGTCCTCGGTGAATTGCAAGCTCAGAATGACGCGAAGCTGGGCGGCGCTGTTCTTTTAAATTAGAGGTCACATGTTTTCGGCAGCCAATGGGTTTTGCCTACTTTTTTCAACGTCACCGGTGTCGTAGTTCCTGTCCCACCTACCCTGCGCTGTTATTGGAGCAAAAAAGGCGCCAGGGAAGGTGGGAGGGGAATCGAGTAATGGCGCACTTTACCACGCGGTGTTCGATTCGATTCGAACATGCCGAACAGCCTAATATCCGATCGAACATGAGTTCGATAGAACACTGTTCGCTCATCTCTAATAATAATAATAATAATAATAATTTTCTCATTCACACTTTCCTCCATTTGAAGCAATTCCAGCCTTGCAAGCATTTGGCATTGTAGCTGTTAATTTGCTGAGGTCATCTGGAGAAATTTCCCCCCATTCCTCCAGAAGCCCCGACCACAAGTTGGATTGGCTTGATGGCCACACGGTCAAGCTGCTCCCACAACAGCTCCATGGGGTTGAGATCTGGTGACTGCGCTCACCCCTCCATTACAGATAGAGTACCAGCTGCCGGCTTCTTCCCTAAATAGTTCTTGTATAATTTGGAGGTGGCTTTGGGTTATTGTCCTGTTGTAGGATGAAACAACAGGACAATGACCCAAAGCGCTGACCACAGGGTATGACATTGCAAAATGGAGTGATAGTTTTCCTTATTCAAAATTCCTTTTACCTTGTACAAATCTCCCAAAAAGTAACCCCAGACCATCACATTACCTCCACCATGCTTCACAGATGGCGTTGCGCCTCTTCCAGGAATTTTTTCAGTTGTTCTGTGTCTCATAAATGTTCTTCTGTGTGATCCAAGCACCTCAGACTTCGATTTGTCTGTCCATAACACTTTTTTCCACTCTTCCTCGGTCCAATGTCTGTGTTCTTTTGTCCATATTAATCTTTCCCTTTTATTAGCCAGTCTCAGATATGGCTTTTGTTTGCCCCTCTGTCCTGAAGGCCGGCATCCTGGAGTCTCCTCTTCACTGTAGACGTTGACACTGGCATTTTGCAGGTACTATGTAATGAAGCTGCCAGTTGAGGACCTGCGAGGCGCCGATTTCACAAACTATAGACTCTAATGTCCTTGTCCTATTGCTCAGTTGTGCAGAGCGGCCTCGCACTTCTCTTCCTACTCTGGTTAGAGCCTGTTTGTCCTCTGAAGGGAGTAGTACACACCCTTGTAGGAAATCTTCAGTTTCTTGGCAGTTTCTCACATGGAATAGCCTTTACTTCTAAGAACAAGAATAGACTGTCGAGTTTCACATGAAAGTTCTTTTTGTCTGGCCATTTTGAGAGTTTACTGGAACCAACAAATGTAATGCTCCAGATTCTCAACTAGCTCAAAGGAAGGTCAGTTGTATGGCTTCTCTAACCAGCAAAACTGTTCTCAGCCGTGCTAACAGACTTGTACAAGGGTTTTCTAAACATCCATTAGCCTTCGTACACAGCTAGCAAACACAATGTACTATTGGATCACTGGAGTGATGTTTGCTGGGAATGGGCCTCTATACACCTCTAGATATTGCATTAAAAAAACAGACGTTTACAGCTAGAATAGTCATTTACCACATTAGCAATGTATAGAGGGGATTTCTGATTCATTTAATGTTATATTCATTGAAAAAAAAACTGGGCATTTCTTTAAAAAATAAGGAAATTTATATGTCATCCTAAACCTTTGAATAGTAGTGTATGTATACGGTGAATACACCAGCAGAACAGTGAGTGCAACTGTGGAGTATAATACAGGATTTATCTCAGGTTAAGTGTTTTTTTTTTGTTGTTCTTGTTGTTTTCTTTTCTTGACACTTCCATTGGGCTTTCATCTATTATACTCTGGGTGAAAACAACCCATACTCCCCCGTCTCCTGTGTCCTGTTGCCACCACAATGGTGCCACCATACTTCAGTCCTGCTTCTCTGGGGTTCTTGCTTTGGTGGTATTCTTCATGACCTCTGTGCTAAGGAAAGGGCAAAGGACGTAGCAGGTGATCTATGCAAGTGATGTCCCTGTTACTTTAATTAATCCCCTGAGGCCAAAGGAAGACCCCGGAGCAGCAGGACCGGACCACAGTGAGAGACACCAGAGCACCGGGGAAAGTTGAGTATGGGCAATTTTTTTTTAACTTCCCCAGCCTCCTTGTGAAGAGACGGTTATCCTGGACAAGTCTTTTAATATGGATCCATCTGCAGGCATATAAAAGGGGTTTTACTTCATCTAGATAAACATGAAGGGATTGTTAGATTCATCTGATGGACATCTGTTCCTGTTTAACCTTATCACCTATGTAACTGTATTAGTAAGTTATTAAACCAATGATACATTTGTAATTTATTTGATTCTTTTTTTCAGATTATCCTATTATTATTATTATTATTATTATTATTATTTTTCTTTTTGATACAATTTATTTAAGTGTCATTAACAAAAGTACGAGTGCAATGAGTGACAGCCGTATACAGACGGAATACAGACGGAGAAAGAATGCTTACACTACACAAACAATACTGTCACCTCCATCATCCTTCTGGGATTTCCTAATCTTCAAAACTTCACATTTCTCTTCTTCTCTCTGCTGGTTCTTATATACTGTGGGACCATCTCAGGAAACCTTCTTATCGCGATCTTGTACTTAGTGAGTAAATCCCTTCGGTCCCCCATGTACTTCTTCATTACACAGCTCTCATTGTGTGACCTCTTGATGACCACAGATATTGTCCCCGTCCTAATTCACACTGTCCTGTATGGAGGGAGTTCTATGATGCTCATCGGCTGCATCGTCCAGTTTTCTATCTGTGGTATCTCAGGCTTCTCGGAATGTCTTCTCCTGTCGGTGATGTCTTATGACCGGTATGTGGCCATCTGTAACCCCCTCCACTATCACTCCATTATAAATCATATGTTTTGTGTGACATCAATAAATGTGATTTGGTTGGCTGGCTTTACGGCCACATTGATCTACATCATTTCTATCCATAATCTGTATTTCTGTGGACCGCGTGTCATTGACCATTTCTACTGTGACTTAGAACCTATCCTGCAGCTCTCCTGCTCCGATATATCCATAATACACACACAGAGTCTTATATTAGGATTCATATTTGCAATTTCCCCTTTAATAGTCATAGTCATGTCCTATGTGTACATTGTCCTCACCATCCTGAAGATCCCATCCAATACCGGGAGACATAAAGCCTTCTCCACCTGCAGCTCCCACCTCACTGTGGTCTCCATATTCTATGGGACATTAATCCAGTTTATTTATTTCCAACAAGAGGAGAATCTCTGACCCTGGGCAAGGTCCTATCTCTGATATATACTATAGTAACCCCACTGGTTAACCCCATTATATACACCCTGAGGAACAAAGACTTTAAAGTAGCTTTTCAGAATATTAAACTTGTCTTCTAAGAAAGATATGAAATCTTAAAAATGTTCACACAATTAAATCATTACATTTTAAAATTTTAGTGAACATCACACAGATGGGTAAGGGTCAGTAAATTTTACAACCCTCAGATGCAGCAGAGCTGACAGTGTGAGGAACCCTGCTACACCTGAGATGTAGCAGAGCTGACTTCAGGGTTCAGCACACAGTCAGCTCTGCTGCATCTCAGGTGTAGCAGGGTTCAGCGTGCGCTCAACGTTGCTACATCTCAGGTGTAGCAGAGCTGTGCGCTCAACACTGCTACATTTGAGATTGGACCACAATGGAGACTGCTGTGGACCGATCTTAGACTCCGCCTCCTCCGGAAGAATCAACGTTGATTGGCCGAATGCTGTACTCTGTATGGCATTCGGCCTATCAACACTGGTCAATGCATCCCTATGGGAAAAAGTCAGCTCGTGCATATCGCAAGCTGACAGGGATCCCGACCAGATAGAGCCCCAAAGAGCTGGGTGAGTAACATTCCCCCCTAAATACAGGTAATCCCTAGCTAACCCTCCTGTACATCTGTCCCTGTCTCACAGTCACATAGTTCACAGTCTCATATGACCCGGATCTGAAATCCACCATTCGTATGAATCCAAGGTCACCTGATTTAGCCAGCCAATTACTTTTTCTGATTTTTTTTCACTGCCTCCGTTGTCGTAATTCCTGTCCCACCTCCGCTGCACAGTTATTGGTGCAAAAAAAGCGCCAGAGAAGGTGGGAGGGGATACTAATTTTTAGTGCGTTTGCGATTGAATATCAAGTTGATCGAACGCCATTTGCTCATCTCTAATAGTGTATAATGATTGTTGTCATCATGACTGTTCCATAGACAGAAGAAACACATCCCCTAACTGTAGGCCAAGCAGCAGCGCTACCACTGTCAGTTCATCACAAATTGTCCATTCATGTTCTGAGTATTTGATCATTTCCCATTAGCCTCCGTTCACTAGGAACATGTGACCATCTAATTCCATCATACGACCATTTACATCAGTACAGAGACAGACATCACTTTTCATTGCATGGCATCATCTAACTTGGTGTGTCGATGACAAAAGTGTGACGTTTTGGTGCCGGACAGGTCTGGGTACGTCCATTGGAATATTTCCAATATATAATGCATTCATATTATAACTGAATAGGCTTTACATGTATAACTTAATTTCTAGACATGTCAGACAAATTCTGAGTTCATATTTGGAATCAGCTGCTCATTTTAGTATAAAATTCATTGTTGCGCGGTGTTATCATATATGTGCTACACATGTGTTACACAGTTTAAGAAGCTCTTAGAACAATAAGCAGGGAGTTAAATGATGCTGCCTAGATGGAGTGGACTTTATGGTCCCAAATAGGGGTGAATAGATAGGATTGATGTGATTATCCGAGTAGACCTGCAGGATTAGCAGATATTATTTTGTGTCCAATGTTAGTAACATCATACAGATCATTGACTGGCCCATTAGAGATTCATCATGCATTGCACAGTGAAGATACAGAGGAAACATGTAAATGTGATGACCTTCCATCTCAACCAATAATGAGTGGTAGGTGAGACCTCCAGCGCTAATGTCACAGACACAATGTAATGTACTTTGAAAGGCGAGGAAGAGCCATCATGTGATAAAGAAAGCTAGGGGACCGACATGTTACTCCTCACTCCATGATCCAAAGCTATTACTCCAGAAACAACAACAGTTGTAATAGAACTATAATATAATAGGTGGAGGAGAAGCAGAACACAATTGTGTTAGATTTTAGGCTCCGTTCTCACGGAGTAACGCGCCGCTCATCTAGACACGTAAACAGGTGTCAGAGCGTGGCGCTTCAAAACAGATCCCATTGACTTCAATGGGTGCCGGTTTATGCGCGCTACACATTGAAATCAACGGGTTAAAAAGCCTCCCATTGATTTTAACGTGTAGCGCGCATAAGCCATGATAACGGAGCCTTATCAATTACCGGCAGATAGATAAATCATAGAAGTGGAGGGAGGGATAATTTCTGCAATGTGCTGTGTAAACCTGTGAGTGCGCAGAATTCCACAGACCTTGGACAGGTAATCATTTGCCAATAACATAATTTTGTTAAGTATTTTTTGCAATAGAAGCAGTTTGATCTATAACTGTTGACTGTATAAGTGTCTTACATCGGGTTACCCAATATACAATACTCTGTGGCTGTAACAGCAAAACATGGACACGGCCTGTGCTATTCTCAAAAATTTCAGTTTTGGAGAGGTTTCATTGGCTATCTAATATACATACAAACTGCTGTTGTAATGGCAAAACATTATTACTTGTTTTATTTTGGTTACTCAATATACAACAAACAGTCCTTATAACTTCAAAACAGAGAGCTAATAAAGCTAATAAACAGTGTGATGCAATTGGAAAATCTGAAAAAAAAAAATAACTTCAAGGGTTTTTTTTCAATATTTATAAAGAAAAAGTGCCACCATTTTAACAGCAAAAATATAAAAGCTGACTGACCATTTCTAGTCTATTAGTCACTGACCAGGTTACCCTTTTAGGGCTTTGTTATATTTCTTGAAATAGTTTATTGTAAAAAAAATAAAAAAAAAGAAATTCACACAGAGGATAAGTGATTGAGGAGGAATCACTTGTGCATGGATCAGCAATAAGAATGTAGATGGCAACAGCAACACTACTTCTGGTCTTGACAGCCCTTTCAGTAGCCACAGCGTTGTTATATACCATGTTTCTCCGAAAATAAGACCTAACCCGAAAATAAGCCTTAGAATGACTTTTTCAGGAGTTTTGGAGTATTTTTGAAATATGAGCCCTACTCCAAAAATAAGCCCTACCCCAAAAGTAAGCCCTACTCTGAAAATAAGCCCTAGCTCCAGTTCATTAAAAAAAGGGTCCAGACAGCTATACATGTAAAAAATTAAATAGAATACAGCAGAACCAATACACATCACCCTTCATCAATGAAAGCAGACACCCCAAAAAGAATTGCACCCCCAAGAGATTCACACGATCACTTTAATGGAGTTATCTATCCAAGATGGTGCTAGTGAGAGAGTTCTCCACAACAATAAGGGTTGCCGGTTTTTCCAAAACATATTGGGTAGTTCCTTTGGCATGACCATGTTGTGGCTGCCTCCAGTCATCAGGGGGAGCCAATTGCTACACTTGGCTGCAGTGGAACACTTCTACAATGGTAAGGGGCCTGAGACAAGAGTAACTCAGATCTGTGTGTGATAGCCCATCCACCATTAGCAAATGCCAACTCTAAATTGTTTTGGGTGTAAGGGGATCTGGCGAGTGGATTGTTGTTTATGGAGACAAAAAAATAAGACATCCCCTGAAAATAAGCACTAGCCTATCTGTTGGAGCAAAAAACTATATAGGACCCTGTCTTATTTTCGAGGAAATGTGGAACTTCCTGAGAATAAAGACATTTTTGTAAGCAGTGAAGCACACATGCTGAGTCATTCTTGTGTTCCTGCTCCTCCTCTTTTGTAACATATAATTAAACCCCTTCTCCCCAGGAGGAATTTTTCGATTTTCGTTTTTGATTGACCAAACCCCATAAGTTTTTATTTTTTCCTTCCACTTACAGAGCTGTATGAGGGCCTTAGTTTGTGGGACAAATTGTTATTCCATTTATTGTTCTGTACAATATAATGGGAAACTGGCAAAAAAATTCAGAATGGGGTGGAATTGGAGAAATGGTGCATTTGTGTGACTTTCTTACAGGTTTTTTTTTTTTGTTGTTGTTTTTATGGCGTTTCCTCTGCAGCCAAAATGACATATAAAGTTGAGCAGTTACATAGGGTCATGCAGTTGCATAAACAGGGTGTTATTAACAAGTGGACTACGTGGAGACACGGGGCGGCTCATAACCCGACTTACTCTCCCGATAATGTATATATCGCCTATGAGCCCTATGGGCATAGCTATGGAAGGCACTATGATGTGGTCTCACCCCCATCTAGTGCTTATAGGATCCATCAGGAGCCAGGAAATATAGGAATTATAGAAGAATAACCCTAATGGGTCTATAATGAAAGTTATAGCTGCCTAAACAACGTGTTCAAAAAAACCTAAAAGTGCGTCTGGGCAATAACCAGGGAGAATGGCACTGCCATGAAATGGTTAAAGAGTCTCCCCGTAAGGTCGGACCCGTAACACGCTCTACATGGTGGTTTGTTTTTCTTACAGTAAATCCTTGAAGATTTTATCCCAATTGACCCATTAGACTCAATCTATTCCTGTACCCGGGGGAGACTGTCAGAGACTGCTCTGTACTCTCCGGATATCGATCACCAGCACATGAAGGTATAAAATGGTAGAGTTCTAGAGCTTTAGACAATTCTATTCTTCCATCTGCCGTGGCACTATGTGGCATTTCTCTCACTCTCTAGCAGAACCATAAGGTCATGATCTGTGGCACATGTGGCCGGACCACACAGCACAGAGTAATCCGAGGTGAGCAAATACAATGTTATAGACTGGGAATGTATCACATCAGATGGGGGAAGAATCTGCCCCAAATATGATATTATTGCTAGGTGGGCACCGCTTACATCTTGTATCACCCCAGACTGATGTACGGTAGGGTAACCTGGGACATCGTGTCTTAGACAAGACTTGTGCACCCTCAGATGATCTACAGAGGTATGGCCTGAGATAGTGGCAGAATGGTGGACAATCTACAGTAGGATCTATCGAAAACAAAGCTCAATCTACTGGATCCCACCGTCACTTATTCATGCAGTGCCTCAGCAATCTCGGGGTGTGCACAGAGTCTTTTAGGAACGTAGAAGACTCATCCAGCACTCCAGTCTAATAAAAGTGATCAATCTCTATGTATTACAATATAGCAGATATCAGTGTATATATTCTGAGCTCGGGGGCTGAGTATGATAAGCAGCTCTTGTTGTAACTTGTAAGATGTGATGAAATACAGAAAATACAGTAGGAGGCGAGGTAAAGAATATCCAGAGGTCAGAGGTCCGATGAGACACCGTTTATGTAATGTCAGATTCTTCGGACTTTAAATATCCATATTACATCTGTAACTAAGGTTCATGTTATTGTAAAAATAGCAGATTACCAGAACAAGCTCCATACACACACTGCATGAATCTCAGCTCTGGAGTATAATACAGGATAAGTAATGTAATGTATGTACACAGTGACTGCACCAGCAGAATAGTGAGCGCAGCTCTGGAGTATAATACAGGATAAGTAATGTAATGTATGTACACAGTGACTGTACCGGCAGAATAGTGAGCGCAGCTCTGGAGTATAATACAGGATAAGTAATGTAATGTATGTACACAGTGACTGTACCAGCAGAATAGTGAGTGCAGCTCTGGAGTATAATACAGGATAAGTAATGTAATGTATGTACACAGTGACTGTACCAGCAGAATAGTGAGCGCAGCTCTGGAGTATAATACAGGATAAGTAATGTAATGTATGTACACAGTGACTGCACCAGCAG
The DNA here is from genome assembly GCF_031893055.1 of Leptodactylus fuscus. Classification (NCBI taxonomy): domain Eukaryota; kingdom Metazoa; phylum Chordata; class Amphibia; order Anura; family Leptodactylidae; genus Leptodactylus; species Leptodactylus fuscus. Next base: position 36,374 of record NW_027440772.1, on the reverse strand, counting down.
AATAGTGAGCGCAGCTCTGGAGTATAATACAGGATAAGTAATGTAATGTATGTACACAGTGACTGTACCGGCAGAATAGTGAGCGCAGCTCTGGGGTATAATACAGGATAAGTAATGTAATGTATGTACACAGTGACTGTACCGGCAGAATAGTGAGCGCAGCTCTGGGGTATAATACAGGATAAGTAATGTAATGTATGTACACAGTGACTGCACCGGCAGAATAGTGAGCGCAGCTCTGGAGTATAATACAGGATAAGTAATGTAATGTATGTACACAGTGACTGTACCAGCAGAATAGTGAGCGCAGCTCTGGAGTATAATACAGGATAAGTAATGTAATGTATGTACACAGTGACTGTACCAGCAGAATAGTGAGCGCAGCTCTGGAGTATAATACAGGATAAGTAATGTAATGTATGTTGTAAAAGCGGGTGCTTGGGGCTGGTTGTCAGGCAAGTAAAACACACGTGAAGCTTGGTCTTCAGGTTCACACTGGTGCTTGGTTTATTTAGGTGCAAATTCACAAAGTTCAACATAAACAGCTTTCTTCAGCAAAAAGGAAAAGAAAAGGCTTACTTCAGCCACAAGGCAATGCAGTTCACAAACTTTAGCAGGCTGGCCCTTCTGGTTCTCCACAGCTACACTGGGTTTGGGTCCTCAACTCTCAATAGCAGCAGCAGTAATGAAAGTCAGACACACCCTCCTGACTTCACAGGGTTAAGGCTCCAAATTTGCTGCACGAAAACTCAGGGCCAGAGCTTGGAACCTGGGTCTATGACTACCCCCAAGACCCGGAACTGGATTCATTATTTATCTAGTGGCGAGGAGCCATCTCAATGGGATATACCTTCCCTCCACCACTTTTCCCTCCACTTGCCTACATATCCTCCCCCTCTGCCCAAAGCCGTAGGTCTGGGCACCTTTAGAAAAAAAACAATGGGTTCTGGACAAGGCATCTGCATTTGTATGAGCCTTTCCGGGTCTATGCTCGACTGTAAAGTCAAAATCCTGCAGCAGCAAAAACCAGCGTGTCACTCTCGCATTATTCCCCTTATTTTTACTCATCCACTTCAGTGGAGCATGATCGGAGATGAGCCTGAATTTTCTGCCTAAGAAATGGAATAGTTCCTCTCTGCAGAACTTAATTTCCGGCTTAGATACATTACCGGGTGTTCCTCTCCATTGACCTCTTGTGACAATACAGCTCCTAAGCCGACCTCTGAGGCATCAGTTTGCACTATAAAATCTTTTGAGAAGTCTGGTGCTACTGGTTGTCTACAAAGGGCTGTTTTAAGATTTTGAAAAGCCCTCTCTGCCTCGGGTGACCACTGTACCATCACTGATTTTCTTCCCTTAGTTAAGTCAGATAAGGGTGCTGCTATGCTAGCGAAATTGGGTACAAACCGCCGGTAATACCCCACGATTCCTAAAAATGCTCTCACCTGTCTTTTTGTGAGTGGGCGAGGCCAGCTTTGTATGGCATCTACTTTATTATTTTGGGGTTTAATCAAACCCCTCCCTACAACATAGCCTAAATACCTCGCCTGCTCCATGCCTATGGCACATTTTTCTGGGTTGGCCGTAAACCCTGCTTTTTTAAGAGAATCCAAAACAGCCTGAACCTTGTTCAAATGGCTGCTCCAGTCTAGACTAAAAATAACTATGTCGTCTAGATAGGCTGCCGCATATTCTTTGTGTGGGGTAAGGATGGTATCCATGGCCCTTTGGAAGGTGGCAGGAGCTCCCTTCAAACCAAATGGCATCCTGACGTATTGGAAACAACTGTCAGGGGTGGAAAACGCCGTCTTCTCCCTGGCATCTTTAGCCAGTGATATCTGCCAATACCCCTTTGTCAGATCTAGGGTGGTTATGTACCTGGCTGGACCCAACCTTTCAATGAGCTCATCTACCCGTGGCATAGGGTAAGCATCCATTTTTGAAACCTCATTAAGCTTTCTAAAGTCATTACAAAAACGCCAAGTCCCATTAGGTTTGGGAACCAGTACAATCGGACTAGACCAGTCACTCTTGGACACTTCAATTACTCCCAGAGATAACATCCTCTGCACCTCTTCTGAAACAATCTTCCTACGGGCCTCAGGTATTCTATAGGGTTTTATTTTTACTTTTACGTGTGGTTCTGTAATGATCTCATGCTCTATCACAGTGGTACACCCCGGTAAACCAGAAAACATTTCCTTCTTGTGTTGCAGGAATTCTCTTGTTTCGTGTTTCTGAGAAGTGGACAGAGTCTCTGCTATTCCCACTTTGTGGTGTTCTGACTCTACAACTGTGGAAGGGGAGGTTACCGTGACCAAAGACTCCCTTTCTCTCCAGGGTTTGACCAGATTTACATGGTAAATCTGTATGGGTTTCCTTTTCCCTGGTTGGTGCACCTTGTAATTTACCTCTCCAACCCTTTCCAATATCTCAAAAGGGCCCTGCCACTTAGCCAGGAACTTGCTTTCTACCATGGGAACAAGTATTAGGACCCGGTCCCCAGGACTGAACACTCTCACTCTGGCAGAGCGATTGTACACCCTCTTTTGCATTTCCTGCGCCTTCTGTAAATGTTCTTTTACTATGGGCATTATCTTGGAGATTCTCTCCTTCATGTTTGCCACATGTTCTATAACACTGCGGTATGGCGTGGACTCAGATTCCCATGTTTCCTTAGCAAGGTCTAAGAGACCACGGGGATGTCTACCGTATAATAACTCAAACGGGGAGAACCCTGCAGAGGCCTGAGGAACTTCCCTAATAGAAAATAGCAGGTACGGTAACAGGCAATCCCAATCTTTTCCATCTTTTTCGACAGCCTTTTTTAACATGGCCTTTAGGGTTTTATTAAATCTCTCTACCAGACCGTCAGTTTGGGGATGGTACACAGAGGTTCTCAACTGTCTGATTTTAAAAACCTTACAGAGTTCCTTCATGACCTTAGACATAAAAGGTGTACCCTGGTCTGTCAAGATTTCCTTGGGAATCCCCACCCTAGTGCACATATGAAACAGCTCCTTGGCTATGCACTTGGCTGTGGGCTTCCTTAAAGGGACCGCCTCTGGATACCTGGTGGCATAGTCCAGTATAACCAAAATATATTGATGCCCTCTGCCTGACTTCACCAAGGGCCCTACAATATCCAAAGCAATCCGTTCAAAAGGAACCTCAATGACAGGCAAAGGTATCAAGGGATTCCTGAAATGTGCAACAGGAGCATTTACCTGGCAGGTTGGACAAGACTTACAATAGTTCTCTATTTCTTTATAGCACCCTGGCCAATAGAACCTTTGAAAAATACGTTCCCTGGTCTTGTCAGATGCTAAGTGACCCCCTAATACATGAGAGTGGGCCATATCCAACACCATTTTCCTGTACTGTATGGTTTAGGAACCAGTAGCTGTTCTACAGTTTCATCATTAACCCTTGTCACACGGTATAATAAGTTGTCTTGCACCTCAAAATACGGATACCGCAGTTCAGCCCCTGGTTCCGGGGGTACACCATTTAAAACTGTCACACTTTCAAAGGCGGTTTTTAGGGTGGGATCTTGTAGTTGTGCAGTCCCAAAGTTAACCCTCGATACCTCAAGGTCTGGGAGTACGGACTCCGTATCTGTGGGCTCATCCTCATCCCCTAATAACACGGCCAGAGGAAAGTTATCTGTCCCTTGAGCGTTTTCTTCACGCCCTGAAGACACCCTATCTGCAACAGACATTTTTACATCAGAAGGTGACAGCGTATCCCACAATTCCCAAAATAAAGGAAAGTCCTGCCCTAATATCATCTCATACAGCAGGTTTTTAACCACACCCACTTTATGGTTGACACTCCCACACACAGTCTGTATGTGTACTTGGGCCACCGGATAGTTCTTGGTGTCCCCATGTATGCACACCACGCCCATAACTTGCCCTGGGTCACACAAAACAGGGAGCAGTTCATCTCTGACCAGGGTTACCAGACTCCCTGAGTCCAGTAGTGCCATGACTTTGGTGCCATTAAGAGTAAGCTGACACTTTTGGGGTCTGTCCAGGTCAATGGTTATGGCGCTGCACACTGGGTGGGCAAACATAGAGCAGTGTTGTGCCAAGTTGCAGTCTATGGGCTCCTGCTCTGCAGGACAGTGTGCAACAATATGTCCCTTGGTCGGCTGACACCACCTTTTACCAACCCTGGGGACAGCCCTGGGTGTCTGCAGCGGAGTTTTCTCCCTAGTTGGATGTAAGGCACAATTTTCAGCGGTAATGTACCTCTCCACCAACTCAGCAAGTCTGTCTGCGTTGTCTGGACTTCCCTGGATAACCCAGCGCTGTAATGGAGCAGGGAGAGCACTTACATAGTGATCCATAGCGACTCTCTCCACCATCTGTTCTGGGGTAAGCGTCTCAGGACATAACCATTTTCAGACCAGATGGAACAGGTCATACATCTGGGACCGTGGCGGTTTTTCCAGAGAAAAGGACCGCTGCTGCACCCGCTGTGCCTGGACTGCCACACTGACTCCTAAACGGGCAAGTATCTCCGCTTTCAACTTGCTGTAGTCCTTAGAGTCTTGTACAGTCAAATCAAAATATGCCTTTTGCGGCTCGCCAGTCAGGTAGGGAGCCAGTACCTCCGCCCACTGCTCCTTAGGCAGCTTTTCACTGTCTGCAGTGCGTTCAAATATAGTCAGGTATGCCTCCACATTGTCCTCAGCAGACATTTTCTGTAATGAGGCACGTACCTTTTCCCGGACATCATGGACAGGAGCGGCTACAGGTACACCTGTCTTTGCTGCAACCATTTTCAGGAGAGCTGCCATTTGCTCCATCAGCAAGTGATTCATCTCTTGCTGTTGCACAGTAGAGCGCACCAACTGCTGGACCAGCTCCTCCATAGCTCTGGTATTGTCCTTTGGCGCTGTGGCGGCCTCCACCCAAGATATACACAGCTGAAACGGCTATCTTCAATGGTTTGTTGCACCAAACAACGACACTTGCCTGCCCGCGTCCTCCACCATATGTAAAAGCGGGTGCTTGGGGCTGGTTGTCAGGCAAGTAAAACACACGTGAAGCTTGGTCTTCAGGTTCACACTGGTGCTTGGTTTATTTAGGTGCAAATTCACAAAGTTCAACATAAACAGCTTTCTTCAGCAAAAAGGAAAAGAAAAGGCTTACTTCAGCCACAAGGCAATGCAGTTCACAAACTTTAGCAGGCTGGCCCTTCTGGTTCTCCACAGCTACACTGGGTTTGGGTCCTCAACTCTCAATAGCAGCAGCAGTAATGAAAGTCAGACACACCCTCCTGACTTCACAGGGTTAAGGCTCCAAATTTGCTGCACGAAAACTCAGGGCCAGAGCTTGGAACCTGGGTCTATGACTACCCCCAAGACCCGGAACTGGATTCATTATTTATCTAGTGGCGAAGAGCCATCTCAATGGGATATACCTTCCCTCCACCACTTTTCCCTCCACTTACCTACAATGTACACAGTGACTGTACCAGCAGAATAGTGAGCGCAGCTCTGGAGTATAATACAGGATAAGTAATGTAATGTATGTACACAGTGACTGTACCGGCAGAATAGTGAGCGCAGCTCTGGAGTATAATACAGGATAAGTAATGTAATGTATGTACACAGTGACTGTACCAGCAGAATAGTGAGCGCAGCTCTGGAGTATAATACAGGATAAGTAATGTACAGTATGTACACAGTGACTGCACCAGCAGAATAGTGAGCGCAGCTCTGGAGTATAATACAGGATAAGTAATGTACAGTATGTACACAGTGACTGCACCAGCAGAATAGTGAGCGCAGCTCTGGAGTATAATACAGGATAAGTAATGTAATGTATGTACACAGTGACTGCACCAGCAGAATAGTGAGCGCAGCTCTGGAGTATAATACAGGATAAGTAATGTAATGTATGTACACAGTGACTGTACCGGCAGAATAGTGAGCGCAGCTCTGGGGTATAATACAGGATAAGTAATGTAATGTATGTACACAGTGACTGCACCAGCAGAATAGTGAGCGCAGCTCTGGAGTATAATACAGGATAAGTAATGTAATGTATGTACACAGTGACTGCACTAGCAGAATAGTGAGCGCAGCTCTGGAGTATAATACAGGATAAGTAATGTAATGTATGTACACAGTGACTGTACCAGCAGAATAGTGAGCGCAGCTCTGGAGTATAATACAGGATAAGTAATGTAATGTATGTACACAGTGACTGCACCAGCAGAATAGTGAGCGCAGCTCTGGAGTATAATACAGGATAAGTAATGTATGTACACAGTGACTGTACCAGGAGAATAGTGAGCGCAGCTCTGGAGTATAATACAGAATAAGTAATGTAATGCATGTACACAGTGACTGTACCAGCAGAATAGTGAGCGCAGCTCTGGAGTATAATACAGGATAAGTAATGTACAGTATGTACACAGTGACTGCACCAGCAGAATAGTGAGCGCAGCTCTGGAGTATAATACAGGATAAGTAATGTACAGTATGTACACAGTGACTGCACCAGCAGAATAGTGAGCGCAGCTCTGGAGTATAATACAGGATAAGTAATGTAATGTATGTACACAGTGACTGCACTAGCAGAATAGTGAGCGCAGCTCTGGAGTATAATACAGGATAAGTAATGTAATGTATGTACACAGTGACTGTACCAGCAGAATAGTGAGCGCAGCTCTGGAGTATAATACAGGATAAGTAATGTAATGTATGTACACAGTGACTGCACCAGCAGAATAGTGAGCGCAGCTCTGGAGTATAATACAGGATAAGTAATGTATGTACACAGTGACTGTACCAGGAGAATAGTGAGCGCAGCTCTGGAGTATAATACAGGATAAGTAATGTAATGTATGTACACAGTGACTGTACCAGCAGAATAGTGAGCGCAGCTCTGGAGTATAATACAGGATAAGTAATGTACAGTATGTACACAGTGACTGCACCAGCAGAATAGTGAGCGCAGCTCTGGAGTATAATACAGGATAAGTAATGTACAGTATGTACACAGTGACTGCACCAGCAGAATAGTGAGCGCAGCTCTGGAGTATAATACAGGATAAGTAATGTAATGTATGTACACAGTGACTGCACCAGCAGAATAGTGAGCGCAGCTCTGGAGTATAATACAGGATAAGTAATGTAATGTATGTACACAGTGACTGTACCGGCAGAATAGTGAGCGCAGCTCTGGGGTATAATACAGGATAAGTAATGTAATGTATGTACACAGTGACTGCACCAGCAGAATAGTGAGCGCAGCTCTGGAGTATAATACAGGATAAGTAATGTAATGTATGTACACAGTGACTGCACTAGCAGAATAGTGAGCGCAGCTCTGGAGTATAATACAGGATAAGTAATGTAATGTATGTACACAGTGACTGTACCAGCAGAATAGTGAGCGCAGCTCTGGAGTATAATACAGGATAAGTAATGTAATGTATGTACACAGTGACTGCACCAGCAGAATAGTGAGCGCAGCTCTGGAGTATAATACAGGATAAGTAATGTATGTACACAGTGACTGTACCAGGAGAATAGTGAGCGCAGCTCTGGAGTATAATACAGGATAAGTAATGTAATGTATGTACACAGTGACTGTACCAGCAGAATAGTGAGCGCAGCTCTGGAGTATAATACAGGATAAGTAATGTATATACACAGTGACTGCACCAGCAGAATAGTGAGTACAGCTCTGTAGTATAATACAGGATAAGTAATGTAATGTATGTACACAGTGACTGCACCAGCAGAATAGTGAGCGCAGCTCTGGAGTATAATACAGGATAAGTAATGTAATGTATGTACACAGTGACTGTACCAGCAGAATAGTGAGCGCAGCTCTGGAGTATAATACAGGATAAGTAATGTAATGTATGTACACAGTGATTGCACCAGCAGAATAGTGAGCGCAGCTCTGGAGTATAATACAGGATAAGTAATGTAATGTATGTACACAGTGACTGCACCAGCAGAATAGTGAGCACAGCTCTGGAGTATAATACAGGATAAGTAATGTAATGTATGTATACAGTGACTGTACCGGCAGAATAGTGAGCGCAGCTCTGGAGTATAATACAGGATAAGTAATGTAATGTATGTACACAGTGACTGTACCAGCAGAATAGTGAGCGCAGCTCTGGAGTATAATACAGGATAAGTAATGTAATGTATGTACACAGTGACTGCACCAGCAGAATAGTGAGCGCAGCTCTGAAGTATAATACAGGATAAGTAATGTAATGAATGTACACAGTGACTGCACCAGCAGAATAGTGAGCGCAGCTCTGGAGTATAATACAGGATAAGAAATGTAATGTATATACACAGTGACTGCACCAGCAGAATAGTGAGCACAGCTCTGGAGTATAATACAGGATAAGTAATGTAATGTATGTACACAGTGACTGTACCAGCAGAATAGTGAGCGCAGCTCTGGAGTATAATACAGGATAAGTAATGTAATGTATGTACACAGTGACTGCACCAGCAGAATAGTGAGCGCAGCTCTGGAGTATAATACAGGATAAGTAATGTAATGTATGTACACAGTGACTGCACCAGCAGAATAGTGAGCGCAGCTCTGGAGTATAATACAGGATAAGTAATGTAATGTATGTACACAGTGACTGCACCAGCAGAATAGTGAGCGCAGCTCTGTAGTATAATACAGGATAAGTAATGTAATGTATGTACACAGTGACTGTACCAGCAGAATAGTGAGCGCAGCTCTGGAGTATAATACAGGATAAGTAATGTAATGTATGTACACAGTGACTGCACCAGCAGAATAGTGAGCGCAGCTCTGGAGTATAATACAGGATAAGTAATGTAATGTATGTACACAGTGACTGTACCAGCAGAATAGTGAGCGCAGCTCTGGAGTATAATACAGGATAAGTAATATAATGTATGTACACAGTGACTGCACCAGCAGAATAGTGAGCGCAGCTCTGTAGTATAATACAGGATAAGTAATGTAATGTATGTACACAGTGACTGCACCAGCAGAATAGTGAGCGCAGCTCTGGAGTATAATACAGGATAAGTAATGTAATGTATGTACACAGTGACTGCACCAGCAGAATAGTGAGCGCAGCTCTGGAGTATAATACAGGATAAGTAATGTAATGTATGTACACAGTGACTGCACCAGCAGAATAGTGAGCGCAGCTCTGGAGTATAATACAGGATAAGTAATGTAATGTATGTACACAGTGACTGCACCAGCAGAATAGTGAGCGCAGCTCTGTAGTATAATACAGGATAAGTAATGTAATGTATGTACACAGTGACTGCACCAGCAGAATAGTGAGCGCAGCTCTGGAGTATAATACAGGATAAGTAATGTAATGTATGTACACAGTGACTGCACCAGCAGAATAGTGAGCGCAGCTCTGTAGTATAATACAGGATAAGTAATGTAATGTATGTACACAGTGACTGCACCAGCAGAATAGTGAGCGCAGCTCTGGAGTATAATACAGGATAAGTAATGTAATGTATGTACACAGTGACTGCACCAGCAGAATAGTGAGCGCAGCTCTGGAGTATAATACAGGATAAGTAATGTAATGTATGTACACAGTGACTGCACCAGCAGAATAGTGAGCGCAGCTCTGGAGTATAATACAGGATAAGTAATGTAATGTATGTACACAGTGACTGCACCAGCAGAATAGTGATCGCAGCTCTGGAGTATAATACAGGATAAGTAATGTAATGTATGTACACAGTGACTGCACCAGCAGAATAGTGAGCGCAGCTCTGGAGTATAATACAGGATAAGTAATGTAATGTATGTACACAGTGACTGCACCAGCAGAATAGTGAGCGCAGCTCTGCCCTCCATGCTTCAGTTCTGTTGCTCTGGGCTCTTGATCGTAGCACTCATAACTGTTATGCTAAGAAAAGGGAACAGGTGTCGCAGGTGATGTATGCAAGTTTTGTCCCAGTTACACTAATTCATACATTGAGGCCAAAACAAAACCCCGGAGCAGCAGGAACGGACCACAGTGGCAGACACCAGAGCACTGGGAAAAGTTGAGTATGGACTTTCATTCTTGTGAGGAGACGATTATCCTGATCAAGTCTTTTTATATGGATCCATCTGCAGGCATATGAAGGGGTCTTACGTCCTCTAGATAAACATGAAGGGACTATTAGATTGATCTGATGGACGTCTATTCCTGTTTAACCTTATCACCTATGTAACTGTATTAGTAAGTTATTAAACCAATGATACAGTTGTAACTTATTTGATTTTCTTTTTCAGATTATCTTATTATTATTATTATTATTATTATTATTATTATTATTGTTATTTTTCTTTCTGATACAATTTATTTAAGTGTCATTAACAAAAGTATGAGTGCAATGAGTAACAGCCGTATACAGACGGAATACAGACAGAAAGAATGCTTACACTACACAAACAATACTGTCACCTCCATCATCCTTCTGGGATTTCCTAATCTTCAAAACTTCACATTTCTCTTCTTCTCCTTGCTGGTTCTTATATACTGTGGGACCATCTCAGGAAACCTTCTTATCATGATCTTGTATTTCGTGAGTAAATCCCTTCGGTCCCCCATGTACTTCTTCATTACACAGCTCTCATTGTGTGACCTCCTGCTGACCACAGATATTGTCCCCGTCCTAATTCACACTGTCCTGTATGGAGGGAGTTCTATGACGCTTATCGGCTGCATTATCCAGTTTTCTATCTTCGGTATCTCAGGCTTCTCGGAATGTCTTCTCCTGTCGGTGATGTCTTATGACCGGTACGTGGCCATCTGTAACCCCCTCCGCTATCACTCCATTATAAATCATATGTTTTGTGTGACATCAATAAATGTGATTTGGTTGGCTGGCTTTACGGCCACATTGATCTACATCATTTCTATCCATAATCTGTATTTCTGTGGACCTCGTGTCATTGACCATTTCTACTGTGACTTAGAACCTATCCTGCAGCTCTCCTGCTCCGATATATCCATAATACACACACAGAGTCTTATATTTGGATTCATATTTGCAATTTCCCCTTTAATAATCATTGTCATGTCCTATGTGTACATTGTCCTCACCATCCTGAAGATCCCATCCAATACCGGAAGACACAAAGCCTTCTCCACCTGCAGCTCCCACCTCACCGTGGTCTCCATATTCTATGGGACATTAATCACAGTTTATTTATTTCCAACAAGAGGAGAATCTCTGACCCTGGGCAAGGTCCTATCTCTGATATATACTATAGTAACCCCACTGGTTAACCCCATTATATACACCCTGAGGAACAAAGACTTTAAAGTAGCTTTTTATAACTTTAAACATGTCTTCTAAGAAGGATAGGAAATCTTACAAATGTTACCATCCTTAAGTCATTATATTTTAACATTTTGGTGAACATCACACAGATGGCTAAGGGTCAGTGAATTGTATAACTAACTAACTAACTAAATCAATCAATCCATGATAAAGCTTTTGTACCTATTAAATTGTGTGAATTACCTTTAACCCAAAAAAAATAATATCAGTTACACTTGTGGGTTTTAAATATATTCTTTTTCCAACATCTTCAAAATGTATCAGAAATAAATCATTAGTTCATTAAACTTTGAGTCTCTGACTAATATTTGGGAATATCTGTTACCATGTTACTACCATGGAAGCCTAAAGATTTGTAGTTAAAAATATAACTGTAATTGAAAAATACAGTAAGTGTCTCCTATATACAGATTATCTTTTATTTAACTTTGGGTTTGGGTTCTTTTTTCCAAAGATTGTTTTTTTGGTTTTAAAAATTTGTCAAATTGGCTTCAAACAAAATGTCAGGACTAGAGATGAGCGAGTAGGATTCGATGGAGTAGGTATTCGAAATACTCTTCTTTGTATATCTATAGAGATGAGTGGAGTAGGTATTCGATTGAATATTACGGCATTCGAAATACTCGAACTCAGTCGAATACCACGCGGTAAACACAGTAAAAATTTGATTACCCTCCCACCTTCCCTGGCACTTTTTTTTTACACGAATAACTGTGCAGGGGAGGTGGGACAGGAAAGATGAGAATGTAGGAATTGAAATAGAAAAAAATAGAAAAAAGTCATTGGCTGGTGAAATCAGGTGACCTCCACTGTATAAGAATAGTAGGTGTCAGTTTTGGGTTCAGATGCGACTGTGAAGTAGACAGGGAGAGACGTTCTGCCAGGGTTAGCTAGTGATTAGAGTTAGATATTTAGGCAGGAATATCACACCAACAGCTCTTATAAGAGCTAAACTTACATCTATCCCTGCTGGAAGATTGTATATACACCATCTATATATACACCATCTGTATATACACCATCTATATATACACCATCTGTATATACAATCTTTTTACAAATAATTTTCCCAAAAGCCCTTGTTAGGGCTACAATTCCATACCACCTTGTGCGCACAATATACCTTTCACATCTCCTGTCCTATACCCATATATACCTATACCTATACGCTTGTATACACCCTACATACAGAGGATTTTGGTCTCTATATATCTTCCCCATCTCCTATTATCTACCTGTTTTGAGTTCACTATATACTTCTTACATACAGAGTTATTTGGGTGCTACCGTATATACCTTGCCCATCTCATGTTATATAACTGTTTTGAGCTCAGTATATACTTCTAACATACAGAGGTATTTGGGCTCTATATTCCTTGCCCATCTCCTGTTATATACTTGAAATGCGTAAGGCTATCGCAAAGGGAAGAGGACGGGGGCGAGGAAAGGCCGCAGTCAAGTTACTGTGGATCCAATACCTACTGGTGAGGAGCAGCCAGTAGAGATGAGCGAACAGTGTTCTATCGAACTCATGTTCGATCGGATATTAGGCTGTTCGGCATGTTCGAATCGAATCGAACACCGCGTGGTAAAGTGCGCCATTACTCGATTCCCCTCCCACCTTCCCTGGCGCCTTTTTTGCTCCAATAACAGCGCAGGGTAGGTGGGACAGGAACTACGACACCGGTGACGTTGAGAAAAGTAGGCAAAACCCATTGGCTGCCGAAAACATGTGACCTCTAATTTAAAAGAACAGCGCCGCCCAGGTTCGCGTCATTCTGAGCTTGCAATTCACCGAGGACGGAGGTTTCCGTCCAGCTAGCTAGGGCTTAGATTCTGGGTAGGCAGGGACAGGCTAGGATAGGAAGGAGAAGACAACCAACAGCTCTTATAAGAGCTAAATTCCAGGGAGAAGCTTGTCAGTGTAACGTGGCACTGACGGGCTCAATCGCCGCAACCCAGCTTTCCCAGGATCCTGAATGGAATACACTGTCAGTGTATTCCCGTATACCCGATATATACCCCCGATACCCGTTCCAACGGTGTGCCCCCCCACCTTCACCCCAGAAATACCCTGCAAGTCCCCTAGCAATAGAATTGGGGCTATATACACCCACAATTTTTACTACTGGTATACAGTGCCATTGTCTGACTGGGAATTCAAAGAATATATTGGGGTTATAAATACCCTCATTTCCTGCTACTGCCATATAGTGCCAGTTTCTGACTGGTAATTCAAAGAATATATTGGGGTTACGTGCACCCACAATTTTTACTACTGGTATACAGTGCCAATTTCTAACTAGGAATTCAAAATGCGCAAGGCTCCCGGAAAGGGACGTGGACGAGGCCGTGGGCGAGGTCGGGGGAATGGTTCTGGGGAGCAAGGTAGCAGTGAAGCCACAGGGCGTCCCGTGCCTACTCCTGTGGGGCAGCAAGCATTGCGCCACTCCACAGTGCCAGGGTTGCTTGCCACATTAACTAAACTGCAGGGTACAAACCTTAGTAGGCCCGAGAACCAGGAACAGGTCTTGCAATGGCTGTCAGAGAACGCTTACAGCACATTGTCCAGCAGCCAGTCAGACTCTGCCTCCTCTCCTCCTATTACCCAACAGTCTTGTCTTCCTTCCTCCCAAAATTCCGAAGCTTTACAGAACAATAACCCAAACTGTCCCTGCTCCCCAGAGCTGTTCTCCGCTCCTTTCATTGTCCCTCAACCTGCCTCTCCACGTCACGATTCCACGAACCTAACAGAGGAGCATCTGTGTCCAGATGCTCAAACACTAGAGTCTCCTCCATCTCCGTTCGATTTGGTGGTGGATGACCAGCAACCCACCCTCATCGACGATGATGTGACGCAGTTGCCGTCAGGGCATCCAGTTGACCGGCGCATTGTGCGGGAGGAGGAGATGAGACAGGAGTTGGAAGAGGAAGTGGTGGATGATGAGGACACTGACCCGACCTGGACAGGGGGGATGTCAAGCGGGGAAAGTAGTGTGGATGTTGAGGCAGGTGCAGCACCAAAAAGGGTAGCTAGAGGCAGAGGCAGAGGTCAGCAGCTTAGGCGAAGCCAGGCCACACCCGGAATCTCCCAAGATGTTCCAGTTCGTACCCAGCCCCGAAAAACTCCCACCTCGAGGGCACGTTTCTCGAAGGTGTGGAGTTTTTTCAAGGAATGCGCCGAGGACAGATATAGTGTTGTCTGCACAATTTGCCTCTCGAAATTGATTAGGGGCTCTGAGAAGAGCAACCTGTCCACCACTTCAATGCGCCGTCATTTGGAATCCAAGCACTGGAATCAGTGGCAGGCAGCAACGGCAGGACAAAGGCCGCCTGCCGTTCACGCCACTGCCACTGCCTCTGCCACTGCCTCTGCCTCTGCCACTGCCACTGCTGACTGTGCTGGCGATGCACTCCAGAGGACGAGCCAGGACACCACTTCATCTGCCTCCGCCACTTTGTTGACTTCAACCTCATCCTCCCCTGGTCCTGTCTTATCTCCTTCTCCTGCACCATCAAAGGCACCATCAGGCGTTTCTTTACAACAACCCACCATCTCTCAGACATTGGAGCGGCGGCAGAAATACACTGCTAACCACCCACACGCGCAAGCCTTGAACGCCAACATCGCTAAACTGCTGGCCCAGGAGATGTTGGCGTTCCGGCTTGTTGAAACTCCCGCCTTCCTGGACCTGATGGCAACTGCGGCACCTCGCTATGCCGTCCCTAGCCGTCACTACTTCTCCCGGTGTGCCGTCCCCGCCTTGCACCAGCACGTGTCACTCAACATCAGGCGGGCCCTTAGTTCCGTGCTTTGCACAAAGGTCCACTTGACCACCGACGCGTGGACAAGTGCATGCGGACAGGGACGCTACATTTCACTGACGGCACACTGGGTG
Source organism: Leptodactylus fuscus (assembly GCF_031893055.1). Classification (NCBI taxonomy): domain Eukaryota; kingdom Metazoa; phylum Chordata; class Amphibia; order Anura; family Leptodactylidae; genus Leptodactylus; species Leptodactylus fuscus. The sequence continues at coordinate 21,131 of NW_027440772.1, read as the reverse complement.
AATGTAGTTGAGGCTGGGACTGCTTCCCAAACTGGCCCGGTGTACCTCGTCTCCCCGCCTAACATTCCTGGCAGGGACACGAGAAGAACACCCCCCTCCTCCTCCTCCTCTACCGCCTCCTCCTCCGCCACCGCCTCCTCCTCCGCTGTTAGATTGACCCCAGTTACGAGTTGGAAACGTTGCAGCACTGGCGTTGGTAGACGTCAGCAGGCTGTGCTGAAGCTGATCAGCTTGGGGGACAGACAGCACACTGCCTCCGAGGTGAGGGATGCCCTCCTCGATGAGACGGCAATATGGTTTGAGCCGCTGCACCTGGGCCCAGGCATGGTCGTTTGTGATAACGGCCGGAACCTGGTAGCAGCTCTGGAGCTTGCCGGACTCCAACATGTTCCATGCCTGGCCCACGTCTTCAACCTAGTGGTGCAACGTTTCCTAAAGAGCTACCCCAATGTTCCAGAGCTACTGGTGAAAGTGCGGCGCATGTGCGCCCACTTTCGCAAGTCGACAGTAGCCGCTGCTAGCTTAAAATCTCTCCAGCAACGCCTGCATGTGCCACAACACCGGCTTTTGTGCGACGTCCCCACACGCTGGAACTCAACGTTTCAGATGTTGAATAGAGTGGTTGAGCAGCAGAGACCTTTGATGGAATACCAGCTACAAAACCCTAGGGTGCCACAAAGTCAGCTGCCTCAGTTTCTCATCCATGAGTGGCCATGGATGAGAGACCTTTGTGACATCCTACGGGTCTTTGAGGAGTCCACAAGGAGGGTGAGCTCTGAGGATGCGATGGTGAGCCTTACAATCCCGCTCTTGTGTGTTCTGAGAGAATCCCTGATTGACATCAGGGATAACTCAGATCACACAGAGGAGTTAGGGATAGCATCCGATCCGTCACAGCTGGAGAGTAGGTCCACACATCTGTCCGCTTCACTGCGTTTAATGGAGGAGGAGGAGGAGGAGGAGGAGGAAGAAGAGTTGTCCGATGATGTGATGGTGATACAGGAGGCTTCCGGGCAACTTCGAATCGTCCCATTGTTGCAGCGCGGATGGGTAGACATGGAGGATGAGGAGGAAATGGAGATTGAACTTTCCGGTGGGGCCAGAGGAGTCATGCCAACTAACACTGTGGCAGACATGGCTGAGTTCATGTTGGGGTGCTTTACAACCGACAAGCGTATTGTCAAAATCATGGAGGACAACCAGTACTGGATCTTTGCTATCCTTGACCCCCGGTATAAAAACAACATCTCCTCTTTTATTCCGGTAGAGGGGAGGGCCAATCGCATCAATGCTTGCCACAGGCAATTGGTGCAGAATATGATGGAGATGTTTCCAGCATGTGACGTTGGCGGCAGGGAGGGCAGTTCCTCCAGTAGGCAACCAAGTTCTCACCGGTCCACACAAACGAGGGGCACACTGTCTAAGGTCTGGGACACCTTGATGGCACCCCCTCGCCAAAGTGCCGCCACGGAGGGTCCTAGTGTCACCAGGCGTGAGAAGTATAGGCGCATGTTGCGGGAATACCTTTCCGACCACAGCCCTGTCCTCTCCGACCCCTCTGCGCCCTACACGTATTGGGTGTCGAAGTTGGACCTGTGGCTTGAACTTGCCCTATATGCCTTGGAGGTGCTGTCCTGTCCTGCCGCCAGCGTCCTATCTGAGAGGGTGTTCAGTGCAGCCGGTGGCATCATCACTGACAAGCGCACCCGTCTGTCAGCTGAGAGTGCCGACCGGCTCACTTTGATAAAAATGAACCACCACTGGGTAGAGCCGTCATTTTTGTGCCCACCTGTGTAAAGCACCCCAACATGAAACTCCATGTCTGTACTCAACCTCTCCAATTCCTCCGCATCCTCATACTCATCCACCATAAGCGTTGCACAATTCTGCTAATACTAGGCTCCCTCCACCCTGATTTCCCCCAACTCTGCTGGTTAGAGGCTCCCTCCACCCTGATTTCCACCAACTCTGCTGGTTAGAGGCTCCCTCCACCATGAATTTGCCCAAACTGGGCTGTTTAGAGGCTCCCTCCACCATGAATTGGTCCAAACTGGGGTTTTTAGAGGCTCCCTCCACCATGAATTGGTCCAAACTGGGCTGTTTAGCGGCTCCCTCCACCATTAATTGGTCCAAACTGGGCTGGTTAGAGGCTCCCTCCACCATGAATTTGCCCAAACTGGGCTGTTTAGAGGCTCCCTCCACCATGAATTTGCCCAAACTGGGCTGGTTAGAGGCTCCCTCCACCATGAATTGGTCCAAACTGGGGTTTTTAGAGGCTCCCTCCACCATGAATTGGTCCAAACTTGGCTGTTTAGAGGCTCCCTCCACCATTAATTGGTCCAAACTGGGCTGGTTAGAGGCTCCCTCCACCATGAATTTGCCCAAACTGGGCTGGTTAGAGGCTCCCTCCACCATGAATTGGTCCAAACTGGGGTTTTTAGAGGCTCCCTCCACCATGAATTGGTCCAAACTGGGCTGTTTAGCGGCTCCCTCCACCATTAATTGGTCCAAACTGGGCTGGTTAGAGGCTCCCTCCACCATGAATTTGCCCAAACTGGGCTGTTTAGAGGCTCCCTCCACCATGAATTTGCCCAAACTGGGCTGGTTAGAGGCTCCCTCCACCATGAATTGGTCCAAACTGGGGTTTTTAGAGGCTCCCTCCACCATGAATTGGTCCAAACTTGGCTGTTTAGAGGCTCCCTCCACCATTAATTGGTCCAAACTGGGCTGGTTAGAGGCTCCCTCCACCATGAATTGGTCCAAACTGGGTTTTTTAGAGGCTCCCTCCACCATGAATTGGTCCAAACTGGGGTTTTTAGAGGCTCCCTCCACCATGAATTGGTCCAAACTGGGCTGTTTAGCGGCTCCCTCCACCATTAATTGGTCCAAACTGGGCTGGTTAGAGGCTCTCTCCACCATGAATTTGCCCAAACTGGGCTGTTTAGAGGCTCCCTCCACCATGAATTTGCCCAAACTGGGCTGGTTAGAGGCTCCCTCCACCATGAATTGGTCCAAACTGGGGTTTTTAGAGGCTCCCTCCACCATGAATTGGTCCAAACTTGGCTGTTTAGAGGCTCCCTCCACCATTAATTGGTCCAAACTGGGCTGGTTAGAGGCTCCCTCCACCATGAATTGGTCCAAACTGGGTTTTTTAGAGGCTCCCTCCACCATGAATTGGTCCAAACTGGGCTGTTTAGCGGCTCCCTCCACCATTAATTGGTCCAACCTGGGCTGGTTAGAGGCTCCCTCCACCATGAATTTGCCCAAACTGGGCTGTTTAGAGGCTCCCTCCACCATGAATTTGCCCAAACTGGGCTGGTTAGAGGCTCCCTCCACCATGAATTGGTCCAAACTGGGGTTTTTAGAGGCTCCCTCCACCATGAATTGGTCCAAACTTGGCTGTTTAGAGGCTCCCTCCACCATTAATTGGTCCAAACTGGGCTGGTTAGAGGCTCCCTCCACCATGAATTGGTCCAAACTGGGTTTTTTAGAGGCTCCCTCCACCATTAATTGGTCCAAACTGGGGTTTTTAGAGGCTCCCTCCACCATGAATTGGTCCAAACTGGGCTGTTTAGCGGCTCCCTCCACCATTAATTGGTCCAAACTGGGCTGGTTAGAGGCTCCCTCCACCATGAATTTGCCCAAACTGGGCTGTTTAGAGGCTCCCTCCACCATGAATTTGCCCAAACTGGGCTGGTTAGAGGCTCCCTCCACCATGAATTGGTCCAAACTGGGGTTTTTAGAGGCTCCCTCCACCATGAATTGGTCCAAACTTGGCTGTTTAGAGGCTCCCTCCACCATTAATTGGTCCAAACTGGGCTGGTTAGAGGCTCCCTCCACCATGAATTGGTCCAAACTGGGCTGTTTAGCGGCTCCCTCCACCATTAATTGGTCCAAACTGGGCTGGTTAGAGGCTCCCTCCACCATGAATTTGCCCAAACTGGGCTGTTTAGAGGCTCCCTCCACCATGAATTTGCCCAAACTGGGCTGGTTAGAGGCTCCCTCCACCATGAATTGGTCCAAACTGGGCTGTTTAGCGGCTCCCTCCACCATGAATTTGCCCAAACTGGGCTGTTTAGAGGCTCCCTCCACCATGAATTTGCCCAAACTGGGCTGGTTAGAGGATCCCTCCACCATGAATTGGTCCAAACTGGGGTTTTTAGAGGCTCCCTCCACCATGAATTGGTCCAAACTTGGCTGTTTAGAGGCTCCCTCCACCATTAATTGGTCCAAACTGGGCTGGTTAGAGGCTCCCTCCACCATTAATTGGTCCAAACTGGGCTGGTTAGAGGCTCCCTCCACCATGAATTTCCCAAAACTTGGCTGTTTAGAGGCTCCCTCCACCATTAATTGGTCCAAACTGGGCTGGTTAGAGGCTCCCTCCACCATGAATTTGCCCAAACTGGGCTGTTTAGAGGCTCCCTCCACCATGAATTGGTCCAAACTGGGTTTTTTAGAGGCTCCCTCCACCATGAATTGGTCCAAACTGGGCTGTTTAGAGGCTCCCTCCACCATGAATTTGCCCAAACTGGGCTGGTTAGAGGCTCCCTCCACCATGAATTGGTCCAAACTGGGCTGGTTAGAGGCTCCCTCCACCATGAATTTGCCCAAACTGGGCTGTTTAGAGGCTCCCTCCACCATGAATTGGTCCAAACTGGGTTTTTTAGAGGCTCCCTCCACCATGAATTGGTCCAAACTGGGCTGTTTAGAGGCTCCCTCCACCATGAATTTGCCCAAACTGGGCTGGTTAGAGGCTCCCTCCACCATGAATTTGCCCAAACTGGGCTGGTTAGAGGCTCCCTCCACCATGAATTTGCCCAAACTGGGCTGGTTAGAGGCTCCCTCCACCATGAATTTGCCCAAACTGGGCTGTTTAGAGGCTCCCTCCACCATGAATTTGCCCAAACTGGGCTGGTTAGAGGCTCCCTCCACCATGAATTGGTCCAAACTGGGTTTTTTAGAGGCTCCCTCCACCATGAATTTGCCCAAACTGGGCTGGTTAGAGGCTCCCTCCACCATGAATTGTTCCAAACTGGGTTTTTTAGAGGCTCCCTCCACCATGAATTTGCCCAAACTGGGCTGGTTAGAGGCTCCCTCCACCATGAATTGGTCCAAACTGGGTTTTTTAGATGCTCCCTCCACCATGAATTTGCCCACACTGGGCTGGTTAGAGGCTCCCTCCACCATGAATTGGTCCAAACTGGGGTTTTTAGAGGCTCCCTCCACCATGAATTTGCCCAAACTGGGGTGTTTAGAGGCTCCCTCCACCATGAATTTGCCCAAACTCTGCTGGTTAGAGGCTCCCTCCACCATGAATTTGCCCAAACTCTGCTGGTTAGAGGCTCCCTCCACCATGAATTTGCCCAAACTGGGCTGGTTAGAGGCTCCCTCCACCATGAATTGGTCCAAACGGGGGTTTTTAGAGGCTCCCTCCACCATGAATTTGCCCAAACTCTGCTGGTTAGAGGCTCCCTCCACCATGAATTTGCCCAAACTGGGCTGGTTAGAGGCTCCCTCCATCATGAATTTGCCCAAACTGGGCTGTTTAGAGGCTCCCTCCACCATGAATTGGTCCAAACGGGGGTTTTTAGAGGCTCCCTCCACCATGAATTTGCCCAAACTGGGCTGGTTAGAGGCTCCCTCCACCATGAATTTGCCCAAACTGGGCTGTTTAGAGGCTCCCTCCACCATGAATTGGTCCAAACTGGGCTGTTTAGAGGCTCCCTCCACCATGAATTGGTCCAAACTGGGTTTTTTAGAGGCTCCCTCCACCATGAATTGGTCCAAACTGGGGTTTTTAGAGGCTCCCTCCACCATGAATTGGTCCAAACTGGGGTTTTTAGAGGCTCCCTCCACCATGAATTTGCCCAAACTCTGCTGGTTAGAGGCTCAATCCACCCTGATTTTCAAAACAAATGTTGGTGCCAACCTCAACTTACTACAAGGGCCAAATTCACTGCTGGTGACAAGCTCTCCTCACTGCAAGTGCCAAATACACATGTTTCAAGGTGTTTTCCTACTGTCAGAGAGGTGGTATTGAGTGTGTAAAGTGTGTAGTTGTTAGGCTGTGATGTTGGGGTAATAGAGGGTCTTTGGTGTGTTAGATGCCCCCAGACATGCTTCCCCTGCTGTCCCAGTGTCATTCCAGAGGTGTTGGTATCATTTCCTGGGGTGTCATAGTGGACTTGGTGACCCTCCAGACACGGATTTGGGTTTCCTCCTTAACGAGTATATGTTCCCCATAGACTATAATGGGGTTCGAAACCCATTCGAACACACGAACATTGAGCGGCTGTTCGAATCGAATTTCGAACCTCGAACATTTTAGTGTTCGCTCATCTCTAGCAGCCAGCATTGCGCTCATCCACAATCCCTGGCTTGATGACAACATTAAGCAGGGTGCAGGGTACAACGCTGATGAGGCCCGAGCACCAGGAACAGGTGTGACAATGGCTAGCGGATAATGCTTCCAACTGCATATCCTGCAGCCAGTCAGCCACTACCTCCAGTCGTGTACATACCCAAGAGTCTGCCCCTCCTTCTTCCCAACATGCCCAATCTTCCGAGCAGAGTCATCCCACCCTTGCCCCCACCCAGGACCTGTTTTCGGGTCCTTTTCCACTCTTTGACTCTGTTCAACCACTTCCCGAATCCCAGGAGCTAACAGACGAATTTGTGTGTCCTGGTGCCCAAACACTGGAGCATAATAATAATAATAATAATAATACATTTTATTTCTATAGCGCCAACATATTCCGCAGCGCTGTACAATTTATAGGGTTCAGATACAGACATACATAACAAAGAACGTCATTTCACACAATGGGACTGAGGGCCCTGCTCAAAAGAGCTTACAATCTATGAGGTAGAGGGGGTGACACAAGAGGTAGCAGTGGCGGCATTGCTTATACAGTGTTCAGACAATTTTGTGCATTAGGAATTGTGATAGGCCTGTCTGATAAGATGTGTCTTTAGTTTGCGTTTGAAGCTGTAGAAATTGGGAGTTAATCTTATTGTCCGGGGTAGAGCATTCGAGAGAAGTGGTGCAGCTCGGGAGAAGTCTTGTATACGAGCATGGGAGGTTCTGATAATAGAGGATGGAAGTGTTAGGTCATTGAGTGAGCGGAGAGCACGGGTTGGGCGGTAGACAGAGATGAGGGAGGAAATGTAGGGAGGTGCGGCATTATGGAGAGCCTTGTGGATGAGAGTAATAACTTTATATTTTATTCTATAATGAATAGGCAGCCAATGTAGTGACTGGCACAGACCGGAGGCATCGCTGTAGCGTCTAGCCTGATAGATGAGCCTGGCCGCTGCATTCAGAATAGATTGTAGAGGGGAGAGTTTAGTGAGGGGAAGACCGATTAGTAAGGAGTTACAGTAGTCAAGGCGAGAATGAATCAGAGAGACAATAAGTGTCTTTAGTGTATCTCTGGTAAGGAAAGGGCGTATTCTGGAGATGTTTTTGAGGTGGAGGTGACATGAACGTGCGAGTGATTCAATATGAGGGGTGAAGGAAAGGTCTGCGTCAAATATGACCCCAAGGCAGCGGGCATGCTGCCTAGGAGTTATAGTAAGGCCTGAGACTGCAATGGATATATCAGGGACAGATCTATTAGATGGTGGAAACAGTAGTAGTTCAGTCTTAGAGAGATTTAGTTTCAGATAGAGCGAGGACATGATATTAGAGACAGCAGAGAGACAGTCACTGGTGTTCTGTATGAGTGCAGGGGTGATGTCACGGGAAGATGTGTATAATTGGGTGTCATCAGCATAAAGATGGTACCTGAAGCCAAATCTGGCGATGGTTTGTCCGATGGGGGCTGTGTAGAGAGAAAAGAGCAGGGGGCCGAGGACCGAGCCCTGAGGAACCCCAACAGCAAGGGAAAGAGGGGAGGAAACAGAGCCCACAAATGATACACTGAAAGTGCGGTCTGAGAGATAAGAGGAGAACCAGGAGAGCGCAGTGTCATTGAGGCCGACTGAGCGGAGCATAGTGAGGAGGAGATGATGGTCAACAGTGTCAAAAGCTGCAGAGAGGTCCAGAATAGAGATGAGCGAACAGTGTTCTATCGAACACATGTTCGATCGGATATCAGGGTGTTCGCCATGTTCGAATCGAATCGAACACCACGTGGTAAAGTGCGCCAAAATTCGATTCCCCTCCCACCTTCCCTGGCGCCTTTTTTGCACCAATAACAGCGCAGGGGAGGTGGGACAGGAACTACGACACCGGGGGCATTGAAAAAAATTGGAAAAAGTCATTGGCTGCCGAAATCAGGTGACCTCCATTTTAGACGAATAGTGGATTTCAAATCCGGGTCATATGAGAATGTGAACTTTGTGACTATGAGACAGGGATAGCTGTACAGGCAGGGATAGCTAGGGATAACCTTTATTTAGGGGGGAATGTTATTAAAAATAACTTTTTGGGGCTCTATCAGGTGTGTAATTGTGATTTTTGTGAGATAAACTTTTTCCCATAGGGATGCATTGGCCAGCGCTGATTGGCCGAATTCCGTACTCTGGCCAATCAGTGCTGGCCAATGCATTCTATTAGCTTGATGAAGCAGAGTGTGCACAAGGGTTCAAGCGCACCCTCGGCTCTGATGTAGCAGAGCCGAGGCTGCACAAGGGTTCAAGCGCACCCTCGGCTCTGATGTAGGAGAGCCGAGGGTGCACTTGAACCCTTGTGCACCCTCAGCTCTGCTACATCAGAGCCGAGGGTGCGCTTGAAGCCTTGTGCACACTCTGCTTCATCAAGCTAATAGAATGCATTGGCCAGCGCTGATTGGCCAATGTATTCTTTTAGCCTGATGAAGTAGAGCTGAATGTGTGTGCTAAGCACACACATTCAGCTCTACTTCATCGGGCTAATAGAATGCATTGGCCAGCGCTGATTGGCCAGAGTACGGAACTCGACCAATCAGCGCTGGCTCTGCTGGAGGAGGTGGAGTCTAAGATCGCTCCACACCAGTCTCCATTCAGGTCCGACCTTAGACTCCGCCTCCTCCGGCAGAGCCAGCGCTGATTGGCCGAAGGCTGGCCAATGCATTCCTATGCGAATGCAGAGACTTAGCAGTGCTGAGTCAGTTTTGCTCAACTACACATCTGATGCACACTCGGCACTGCTACATCAGATGTAGCAATCTGATGTAGCAGAGCCGAGGGTGCACTAGAACCCCTGTGCAAACTCAGTTCACGCTAATAGAATGCATTGGCCAGCGCTGATTGGCCAATGCATTCTATTAGCCCGATGAAGTAGAGCTGAATGTGTGTGCTAAGCACACACATTCAGCACTGCTTCATCACGCCAATACAATGCATTAGCCAGTGCTGATTGGCCAGAGTACGGAATTCGGCCAATCAGCGCTGGCTCTGCTGGAGGAGGCGGAGTCTAATGTCGGACCTGAATGGAGACTGGTGTGGAGCGATCTTAGACTCCGCCTCCTCCAGCAGAGCCAGCGCTGATTGGTCGAGTTCCGTACTCTGGCCAATCAGCGCTGGCCAATGCATTCTATTAGCCCGATGAAGTAGAGCTGAATGTGTGTGCTTAGCACACACATTCAGCTCTACTTCATCAGGCTAATAGAATACATTGGCCAATCAGCGCTGGCCAATGCATTCTATTAGCTTGATGAAGCAGAGTGTGCACAAGGGTTCAAGCGCACCCTCGGCTCTGATGTAGCAGAGCTGAGGGTGCACAAGGGTTCAAGTGCACCCTCGGCTCTCCTACATCAGAGCCGAGGGTGCGCTTGAACCCTTGTGCAGCCTCAGCTCTGCTACATCAGAGCCGAGGGTGCGCTTGAACCCTTGTGCACACTCTGCTTCATCAAGCTAATAGAATGCATTGGCCAGCGCTGATTGGCCAGAGTACGGAATTCGGCCAATCAGCGCTGGCTCTGCTGGAGGAGGCGGAGTCTAAGATCGCTCCACACCAGTCTCCATTCAGGTCCGACCTTAGACTCCGCCTCCTCCAGCAGAGCCAGCGCTGATTGGCCGAATTCCGTACTCTGGCCAATCAGCACTGGCTAATGCATTGTATTGGCGTGATGAAGCAGTGCTGAATGTGTGTGCTTAGCACACACATTCAGCTCTACTTCATCGGGCTAATAGAATGCATTGGCCAGCGCTGATTGGCCAGAGTACGGAATTCGGCCAATCAGCGCTGGCTCTGCTGGAGGAGGCGGAGTCTAAGATCGCTCCACACCAGTCTCCATTCAGGTCCGACCTTAGACTCCGCCTCCTCCAGCAGAGCCAGCGCTGATTGGCCGAATTCCGTACTCTGGCCAATCAGCACTGGCTAATGCATTGTATTGGCGTGATGAAGCAGTGCTGAATGTGTGTGCTTAGCACACACATTCAGCTCTACTTCATCGGGCTAATAGAATGCATTGGCCAATCAGCGCTGGCCAATGCATTCTATTAGCGTGAACTGAGTTTGCACAGGGGTTCTAGTGCACCCTCGGCTCTGCTACATCAGATTGCTACATCTGATGTAGCAGTGCCGAGTGTGCATCAGATGTGTAGTTGAGCAAAACTGACTCAGCACTGCTAAGTCTGCATTCGCATAGGAATGCATTGGCCAGCCTTCGGCCAATCAGCGCTGGCTCTGCCGGAGGAGGCGGAGTCTAAGGTCGGACCTGAATGGAGACTGGTGTGGAGCTATCTTAGACTCCGCCTCCTCCAGCAGAGCCAGCGCTGATTGGTCGAGTTCCGTACTCTGGCCAATCAGCACTGGCCAATGCATTTCTATGGGGAAAAGTTAGCTTGCGAAAATCGCAAACTGACAGGGATTTCCATGAAATAAAGTGACTTTTATGCCTCCAGACATGCTTCCCCTGCTGTCCCAGTGTCATTCCAGGGTGTTGGTATCATTTCCTGGGGTGTCATAGTGGACTTGGTGACCCTCCAGACACGAATTTGGGTTTCCCCCTTAACGAGTTTATGTTCCCCATAGACTATAATGGGGTTCGAAACCCATTCGAACACTCGAACAGTGAGCGGCTGTTCGAATCGAATTTCGAACCTCGAACATTTTAGTGTTCGCTCATCTCTAGTCCAGAAGAATAAGAAGAGAGAAGTCACCATTGGATTTAGCCTTTAGTAGATCATTAGAGACTTTTGTGAGAGCTGTTTCAGTAGAGTGCAGAGCACGGAAACCAGATTGTAAGGGGTCAAGCAGAGAGTTAGCAGAGAGATAACGGATTAACCGAGAATAGACTAGGCGTTCCAAGAGTTTAGAGATGAAGGGGAGGTTAGAGACGGGTCGATAGTTAGCAGCACAGGATGGGTCCAGGGAGGGATTTTTCAGTAGCGGGGTTATAACAGCATGCTTGAAGGAGGATGGGAAGATTCCAGAAGAGAGAGAGAGGTTAAATATTTTAGTAAGGTAAGTAGTGACAGCAGGGGACAGAGATTGGAGAAGGTGTGAGGGGAAGGGGTCACTACTGCAGGTTGTGGGGCGAGATGATGAGCATCCGTCATCTCCTGCCGATTTTGTAGTTGTGGACCTGCAATCTGTCTTCAGTGATGATGACGAGACACAGTTGCCATCAGGGCAGGCTATTGTTATGTGTGGTGTGCAGGAGGAGGAGCAGAGTGAGGAATTGGAAGAGGAGGTGGTGGACGACGAGGCGACCGACCCGACCTGGACAGGGGTGATGTGTAGTGGGGAAAGCAGTGTGGATGTGGAGGCAAGTGCAGCACCAAAAAAGGTGGCTAGAGGCAGAGGCATGTCCAGAGGCAGAGGACAGTTGCTTCAGAGAAGCCAGGCCAGAGCCAGCAAGGACCAAGATGTTCCCTGTCCTAGCCACTCGCGAAAAACTTCCCCATCAAGGCCACATTCCTTGATGGTGTGGAGATTTTTCAACATATGCGTGGAGGACATACTGAGTGCAGTTTGCACACTGTGCAACTCAAAACTGAGTAGGAGATCTGAGAAGAGCAACCTGACCACCTCAGCCATGCACCGTCATATGGAAAGCAAGCACTGGGCTCAGTGGGAGAGAGCAAATGCAGGACAATCATCGTACAGCGTTGCCACCACTGTCTCTTGTACTGTTTCCAGTGCTGGCGCTGCAGTCCAGACCACCAGCCATGACACCTCCACATCTGCTTCTGTCACTTTGGGGATTTCACCCTCATCCTCCCCTTTACCTGCCTCTGCTCCTTCACCCGCACCATCATGTGCCTCTTCCCAGCAACTCTCCATCTGTCAGGTGTTTGATCATAGGCAGAAGTACAACGCAAGCCACCCACATGCCCAAGCCTTAAACAGGCACATCTCCAAACTGCTGACCCTGGAGATGTTGCCATTTAGGCTTGTGGAGACTCAGGCCTTCTGTGACCTGATGGCAGCTGCGGCACCTCGCTATGCTGCCCCTAGTCGTCACTACTTCTCTTGGTGTGCCGTCCCCGCCTTGCACCAGCATGTGTCCCATAACATCAGGCGGGCCCTGAGTCCCGTGCTTTGCACTAAGGTCCACTTGGCCACCGATGTGTGGACAAGAGCATGCGGACAGGGATGCTACATCTCACTCACGGCACACTAGGGGAATGTAGTAGAGGCAGCCTGCCTTCTCTCCCAACTCAAGATTCCTGGCAGGGGTTCTCACAAACCATCCTCCTCCTCCTCCTCCTCCTCCGCCGTAACATCAACCCCAGCTGCAAGCTGGAAACGTTGCAGCACTGGCATGGGGAGACATCAACAGGCCGTGCTGAAGCTCATCAGCTTAGGTGACAGAAAACACACTGCCCCCGAGGTGAGGGATGCCATCCTAGAGATTAGGCAATGTGGTGCTGCACCTGGGCCCAGGCATGGTTGTGTGTGACAATAGCTGGAACCTGGTAGCGGCTCTGGAGCTTGCCAGACTCAAACATGTTCCATGCCTGGCCCACGTTTTCAACTTGGTGGTGCAAAGGTTTTTAAAAACCTGCCCCAATGTGCCTGAGCTACTGGTGAAAGTGCGGTGCTTTTGCGTCCACTTTCGTAAGTCTACAGTAGCCGCTGCTAGCCTGAAAACCTTTCAGCAATGCCTACATTTGCCTGAACACCAGCTGTTGTGCGACGTAACTACATGCTGGAACTCAACATACCATACTGTATGTATGCATTGCATGCTAAGGAGTCCGGGATAGGAGCAGAAACATCCCAGCAGGATAGTCAGGGCACACTCCTGTCCGCTTCACAGTGTGGAATGACGGAGGAAGAGGAGGAGGAGGATGAAGTGACAGATGATATCATTCTCACACACGAGGCTAGCGGGGAAGTTCAGTGCATCTTCAGTACAGATTAGGCGAAGGGGAGGAGGAAGAGGAGCAAGAGGAGGAAATGGAGAATAACCCTTCCAGTGGGGGCAGCGAAGTCATGCTGATTATCACTCTGGCACACATGGCTGACTTCATGTTGTGCTGCTCTTCCATTGATAAACGCATTGTACACATCATGGACAGCAACCAATACTGGATTTTTGAAATCCTCGACCCCCGGTATCAAAATGACATCTCGTCTTTCATTCCGGTAGAGGAGAGGACCAATCGCATAAATGATTGTCAAAAGCAACTGGTGCAGAATATGATGGAGATGTTTCCATCACCCTCGCTGGCGGCAGAGAGGAGAGTTCCTCCAAGAGGCTAACAACTGCCATCTGGTCCACGCCCATCAGGAGCACACTCTCCAAGGTCTGGGACACGTTAATGGCACCCCCTCTCCAAACTACCATCACTGACGGGCCTAGTGTCACCAGGAGGGAAAAGTATACTGGTGCTTTACGCCTTGGAGGTGCTGTCCTGTCCTGCCACCAGCGTTCTATCTCAAAGGGTCTTCAGCACAGCCGGTGGCATCATCACCAATAAGAGCAGCCGGCTGTTAGCTGACAGTGCTGACTGGCTGATGCTCATCAAAATGAACAGTTAATGGAGTGACCCAGGATTTGTATCTCCACCAGTGTCAAGCACCACAACATGAAGTTCCATGTTTCTTCTCCAGCTCACCAGTTCATCCTCCTACTCCTGCACCATCACCATTGAAAAACAACATTTAAAACCACCCCATTAAGGCTCACCTCCAGCGACTAATATTATGCTCTAACAAGGCTTTATTCATCATTAGAGCATAATATTAGCCTCCTAGAATCCTCAATTCTTCCCAAGAGCCTAGTACTCTGCTACTACAAGGCTCTTAAGATATTAAGGTATTAAGATTTAAGTCCACTCTATAGACACTTGTTTGATCTTAAAGAAGTCTATGTCCCCCTACATCAGGAGATTTGGGGTATAAAACCTTTGTGTGCGTCATAATAGGAGGGTCATTAGACTTACAAGTGTTCTTTTTGGTTGTTATTAGGGTTGAGCCGATCTTGAGATTTCAGGATCGATTTTAAAATCCGATTTCCGATCATTTTCCAGCCGATCCCGATCGTGAAATTTGCTCGATCGATGATCGAGATCCGATCTTTTCAGATCCTGATCGCTCAACCCTAGTCATCGCTTCTCTATGGGAAATTTCACTTTTAGGGTTGAGCCAATCTTGAGATTTCAAAATCTGATTTCCGATCATTTTCCAGCCGGTCCCCATCGCCGATGGGGATCCGATCTTTTCTGATCCCAATCGCTCAACCCTAGTTACTATTGAATTTCCTAATCTTGGGGCGGGCGCTGGTGTACGCAATGATATAAGCTTACAGATCTCCCTGCTTATTGTCATCACTTGTACACCATGACTCCGATTTACTAACTGGGCAGCACCTTGAAAATGAACAAAAATGCTCCTCACCTTGGTGCATTATTGGTGCATATCTCAACTCCCGTGCTCCCGTTTGCTATTGTTATGTCTTTAGACAATGGGCAGAGCGATACAAGAGCCCAGACTGGGAGGGTTGGGACCATCAGATGTATTGTAGCTCGCAACTGAAAACTGACAAATCTACATCAATGCATGACAGGCAAAGATTTGGATCCAGATGCACCTCCTCTATATACCCCATAGGTTGGAGTCTCTTAGTTATTTTCTCATATTTATAGCACTTGTTGGGAAATGAATTACTGAAATGGCACAAGAAACAAAAGTCTTAAGAAATTCTTTGCATTGCTTCTTAGGGTGGGTTCACACCTGCGCCCAGTCTCCGTTTTTAGGTTTCTGTCTTCTGCCTGAGAAACTGGACAGGAGACGGAAATTGGCAGTCACTTTTCAAACCCATTCATTTGAGAGATCCCATGAGCGTCTTCTGGTCTCCGTGGCAAAAACGTTTTTTTTTTTTTTTTTTTTTTTAACTGGACACAAAGTTGGACATGCAGGACTTTGTGTCTGGTTAAAAAAAAAAAATGGTTTCACCGCAGAGACCACAAAACGCTCACAGGCACCCATCGGCAGAAGATGGAAACCCACAAAGCAGAGACCGGGCACTGAAGTGAACCCGACCTTACTTGTCTTTTATTGCATTGTATTTCCATCTGTCTCTATTACAATGACATTTCTGATGTCTCTTATTATTAGGAAAATTTTTGAAGGAAAAACAAAAAGTAGAATAAGCATCACACTAAGATCTGATCACTTATTTGTTTCTTCTCCTTAGATGGCCTTGACAAATAACATCACCTCCATCAGCCTTCTGGGATTCCGTAATCTCCAGAACTTCACCTTGATATTGTTCTCACTACTGATGTTGATATATTATGGAGCCATTTCAGGAAACCTTCTTATCATGGTCTTGTATTTAGTGAGTAAATCCCTTCAGTCCCCCATGTACTTCTTCATTACACAGCTCTCGTTGTGTGACCTCCTGCTGACCACAGATATTGTCCCCACCCTTCTCTGCACTGTACTATAAGGAGGGAGCGAGTGACTCTCATCGGCTGCTTCATCCAGTTTTTCATCTTTGCTTTCTCAGAGTTCTCGGAATGTCTTCTCCTGTCGGTGATGTCTTATGACCGGTACGTGGCCATCTGTAACCCCCTCCGCTATCACTCCATCATGGATCATAAATTTTGTCTGATATTAGTTCATATAATTTGGTTGATAGGATTTATGGTGACGTCGATTGTCGTAATTTCTATGTGTTATCTCCACTTCTGTGGACCTCACGTCATTGATCATTTCTACTGCGATTTTGACCCCCTCGTTCAGCTCTCCTGCTCCGATACATCCATCATTCATACCATTGCTCTTATGTTTGGATTTTTATTTACAATTTTACCTTTCCTAGTCATTGTCATGTCCTATGTGTACATCGCTATCACCATCCTGAAGATCCCATCCAATACCGGAAGACATAAAGCCTTCTCCACCTGCAGCTCCCACCTCACCGTGGTCTCCATATTCTATGGAACATTACTTATCGTTTATATGTTTCCAATAAGAGGAGAATCCCTGACCCTGAGTAAGGTCTTATCTCTGATATATACTGTGGTGACCCCCCTGCTTAACCCCATTATATACACCCTGAGGAACAAAGACTTTAAAGACGCTTTTCATAAGATTAAACATGTTCTTGAGTTGGGAGACCATCAAAAATCCCGGTAAATAACCCCATTGAAATCAATGTATTTTGGAACATAACTAAACTTTCAGACAACTTTTGATTTTCTGGCATCATTTGTGTCATTTCTTCTGTAATGTACTTCATTAACAAATTTTGTGACTTTCAGTCTATAAAGAGAGGCGAGAAATAGAAAAGACACTCAAAAAATCGCTGCTGTTACATTCTGCTGTTCCTTGCCTTTGTAACATTTGTTGTAGATAAGAAGCTGATAATACACAGAATGAGGCAATAAATGAATTCACCAAATGATAGAAACACCTTACTCCACCCCTCCCTGCTCCATAGACCTCTGTGTCAGGCTGAATACGGAGACGGATATAATGTGAACAAGCAGTGAGACTGAGGATAAGGAGCGGTAGAACAGCTTAATAAATGGGGAAGGAAACAGTTCTCCTTAATAAGATACATTACAAACTTTCTTATAGTCACATGCCCTATTCATTTATGAGAAGTTATTTGTAACTGGAGGAATGTTTTCTAAACAAAGACGCATCTTTGCAACGTTAGAAAAATCCACATTCCCTTTCAAATCTTAAATGAATAAACCTCCATAACTTAGATGTTCTGGAAAAAGTGAACCCCAGAACCCCTAACCAGGGACAGTTTTAGACAAAGCGTGGCCCTGGGCAAAATTGGAAGCATCGCCCCCAAATGCTGACATAAGAATAACACAACTATATTGACCATGGGAAGAATATGCAAATCTGTCTTCCATGATGTAATTAGGAAGTCAGGTGCCTCAGTGTGGCAAACCAATAGAGGGCGCTCACTGGAATGTGCAAGCCTGTCTTCCCTGATGTGATTAGGAAGACAGAATCTCAGTGATATGGCCCAATAAGGGAAGACAGGCTTGCACATTCCAGTCAGCGCGCTCTATTGGTTTGCAAAGACCACGCGTACCAATAATACACACTATACAAGTCTCAGCAAAGAAACTCCACATCATGGCTAATTCCATTACATGTGCAAAGTAACACAAAGACAATAGTAGTGTACAAGAAAGTAAAAGAGCTGCCTTATGTACACTAAAATGTAACCCCGCTCTGTTGGGACTACTAGGATTATAGTTATTTACACCTCTACTATATTCACTACAGACCAGTATATGGTATATGGCGACAGGGACTCCTATAGGTAACTATAACGGTAGGAGTTCCTCTCCTGACACACTGTTTGAGACTGTAAATCCGACCAACTCACGGATGAAGCTTGGTGCCCACATACTTGTATCCTACACAATATAAATGACCACCTTATTAGTTATTCTAGTGTCCTCTTATAAATAATAGTCCTATGAGAAAAGGTAATGGCTGACACATCTGTAATAACAGAAGGACCACGTGGCATTCGTAGTCAATACTCCACTCTCATACACACGCCTTCTCCAGGGTTAAGCTCCATTGCACATGTGTGAAGATCCTTTTCCTCCAATGTCACTATGTAAAACGTATGGAGATAAAGACTATCAAACCGATATTATGAGAAGGAGTAAACAATAAGCTCCAATACAAAGACACTACCGGGCACTGTGCAGGAGAGATGGAGACAAACTCACAAAGGAGGAACATCTAGGGATTACCTGAAGTCATGTTGGAAAGTAACAACCAGGCTCTACACGGACATGCAAATGACATGCAGGGACCTACACTTCGTGTTTCACCACCACTGGCTTTCTCAGATCCTCTCCCCTGCAGAGTGTAAGCTCTTATGGGCATGGTCCTCTCTCCTGTACAGTGTAAGCTCTTATGGACAGAGCCCTCTCTCCTGTAGAGTGTCAGCTCTTATGGGCAGGGTCCTCTCTCCTGTAGAGTGTAAGCTCTTATGGGCATGGTCCTCTCTCCTGTAGAGTGTCAGCTCTTATGGGCAGGGTCCTCTCTCCTGTAGAGTGTCAGCTCTTATGGGCAGGGTCCTATTTTCTGTAGAGTGTAAGCTCTTATGGGCAGGGTCCTCTCTCCTGTAGAGTGTCAGCTCTTATGGGCAGGGTCCTCTCTCCTGTAGAGTGTCAGCTCTTATGGGCAGGGTCCACTCTCCTGTAGAGTGTAAGCTCTTATGGGCAGGGTCCTCTCTCCTGTAGAGTGTCAGCTCTTATGGGCAGGGTCCTCTCTCCTGTAGAGTGTAAGCTCTTATGGGCAGGGTCTACTCTCCTGTAGAGTGTAAGCTCTTATGGGCAGGGTCCTCTCTCCTGTACAGTGTAAGCTCTTATGGACAGGGTCCTCTCTCCTGTAGAGTGTAAGCTCTTATGGGCAGGGTCCTCTCTCCTGTAGAGTGTAAGCTCTTATGGGCAGGGTCCTCTCTCCTGTACAGTGTAAGCTCTTATGGACAGGGTCCTCTCTCCTGTAGAGTGTAAGCTCTTATGGGCAGGGTCCTCTCTCCTGTAGAGTGTAAGCTCTTATGGGCAGGGTCCACTCTCCTGTAGAGTGTAAGCTCTTATGGGCAGGGTCCTCTCTCCTGTAGAGTGTAAGCTCTTATGGGCAGGGTCCTCTCTCCTGTAGAGTGTAAGCTCTTATGGGCAGGGTCCACTCTCCTGTAGAGTGTAAGCTCTTATGGGCAGGGTCCTCTCTCCTGTAGAGTGTAAGCTCTTATGGACAGGGTCCTCTCTCCTGTAGAGTGTAAGCTCTTATGGGCAGGGTCCTCTCTCCTGTAGAGTGTAAGCTCTTATGGGCAGGGTCCTCTCTCCTGTAGAGTGTAAGCTCTTATGGGCAGGGTCCTCTCTCCTGTAGAGTGTAAGCTCTTATGGGCAGGGTCCTCTCTCCTGTAGAGTGTAAGCTCTTATGGGCAGGGTCCTCTCTCCTGTACAGTGTAAGCTCTTATGGACAGGGTCCTCTCTCCTGTAGAGTGTAAGCTCTTATGGACAGGGTCCTCTCTTCTGTAGAGTGTAAGCTCTTATGGGCAGGGTCCTCTCTCCTGTAGAGTGTAAGCTCTTATGGGCAGGGATCTCTCTCCTGTAGAGTGTAAGCTCTTATGGGCAGGGTCTTCTCTCCTGTAGAGTGTTAACTCTTATGGGCAGGGTCCTCTCTCCTGTAGAGTGTAAGCTCTTATGGGCAGGGTCCTCTCTCCTGTAGAGTGTAAGCTCTTATGGGCAGGGTCCACTCTCCTGTAGAGTGTAAGTTCTTATGGGCAGGGTCCACTCTCCTGTAGAGTGTAAGCTCTTATGGGCAGGGTCCTCTCTCCTGTAGAGTGTAAGCTCTTATGGGCAGGGTCCACTCTCCTGTAGAGTGTAAGCTCTTATGGGCAGGGTCCACTCTCCTGTAGAGTGTAAGCTCTTATGGGCAGGGTCCTCTCTCCTGTAGAGTGTAAGCTCTTATGGGCAGGGTCCTCTCTCCTGTAGAGTGTAAGCTCTTATGGGCAGGGGGTTCTCTCCTGTAGAGTGTAAGCTCTTATGGGCAGGGGGTTCTCTCCTGTAGAGTGTAAGCTCTTATGGGCAGGGTGCTCTCCTGTAGAGTGTCAGCTCTTATGGGCAGGGTGCTCTCTCCTGTAGAGTGTCAGCTCTTATGGGCAGGGGCCTCTCTCCTGTAGAGTGTAAGCTCTTATGGGCAGGGTCCTCTCTCCTGTAGAGTGTAAGCTCTTATGGGCAGGGTCCTCTCTCCTGTAGAGTGTAAGCTCTTATGGGCAGGGTCCTCTCTCCTGTAGAGTGTAAGCTCTTATGGGCAGGGTCCTCTCTCCTGTAGAGTGTCAGCTCTTATGGGCAGGGTCCTATCTTCTGTAGAGTGTCAGCTCTTATGGGCAGGGTCCTCTCTCCCGTAGAGTGTAAGCTCTTATGGGCAGGGTCCTTGTATATCCTCTTCAACTGTTTTGACTGGAGCCAATCTAAAAGACCTCTGATTCCTCCTTCAGAGTTTGTTTAAAAAGTCGAAAACATCAAATAACTTTTAAAAAAAATTTATTTTATTAAAAATATAGCGATCTTCCTCTTTAGAGACAATGTACATATATAATTTTTGAGTTTGTTCCATAAGAGTTTTTTTTTTAAATTATTTCCTATATTGTAATATTTATTTTGTACATTCAATAATTGTATTTACAATAATTAAAACATTCTATAACATATAACATTTTATATGTCTGAGCTCCCACAATTCCCTCCTTGTATAGTAATTGGGAGAGATGTGAGGGGGCGTGGCCAGTGTTACCTGTTCCCCCCTTAAAGTGTAAGTAAATTTTTATTGATTTTTTAAAATATTTTCACCTGAAGGGAACAAACTTTGCAAAACATGTTACTAAAGAAAAGTGTCTGTGCCTTTAACTATTATTGTTGTCTTCACGTCTTATCGGATTGATCTTGGTCCATACTTTGAACAATACCATCTATGGAGAGGGGGGAGGGGGAGAAGGAGAGACAGATAATAGGAGGCAGCATTAAATGAGTGATTTATACCAGAAGAAAGCTGGATAGTAATACCTGATAATCCAGCTGTGTTATGAAAGGAAACTGTGTCTCTATAGTGCAGATGGCTCTCCTCTCCCCCCTCTCCATAGACTTCTATTGTACAGATTTGATCAGTGGCAGAAGGAGGCAAATAGTGGAAAAAAACAACAGGCACTTTTATTTCATAAAGTAATTTGCAGGTTTTGGATAAACCTAAACACTGA
>NW_027440771.1:0-63400 GCF_031893055.1 Leptodactylus fuscus | reverse complement strand
GCCGGATCTCATCGAGGAGGGCATCCCTCACCTCGGAGGCAGTGTGCTGTCTGTCCCCCAAGCTGATCAGCTTCAGCACAGCCTGCTGACGTCTACCAACGCCAGTGCTGCAACGTTTCCAACTCGTAGCTGGGGTCAATCTAACAGCGGAGGAGGAGGCGGTGGCGGAGGAGGAGGCGGGTGGCGGAGGAGGAGGCGGTAGAGGAGGAGGAGGAGGAGGGGGGTGTTCTTCTCGTGTCCCCTGCCAGGAATGTTAGGCGGGGGAGACGAGGTACACCGGGCCAGTTTGGGAAGCAGTCCCAGCCTCAACTACATTCACCCAGTGTGCCGTCAGTGAAATGTAGCATCCCTGTCCCGCATGCACTTGTCCACGCGTCGGTGGTCAAGTGGACCTTTGTGCAAAGCGCGGAACTAAGGGCCCGCCTGATGTTGAGTGACACGTGCTGGTGCAAGGCGGGGACGGCACACCGGGAGAAGTAGTGACGGCTAGGGACGGCATAGCGAGGTGCCGCAGTTGCCATCAGGTCCAGGAAGGCGGGAGTTTCAACAAGCCGGAACGCCAACATCTCCTGGGCCAGCAGTTTAGCGATGTTGGCGTTCAAGGCTTGCGCGTGTGGGTGGTTAGCAGTGTATTTCTGCCGCCGCTCCAATGTCTGAGAGATGGTGGGTTGTTGTAAAGAAACGCCTGATGGTGCCTTTGATGGTGCAGGAGAAGGAGATAAGACAGGACCAGGGGAGGATGAGGTAGAAGTCAACAAAGTGGCGGAGGCAGATGAAGTGGTGTCCTGGCTCGTCCTCTGGAGTGCATCGCCAGCACAGTCAGCAGTGGCAGTGGCAGAGGCAGAGGCAGTGGCAGAGGCAGTGGCAGTGGCGTGAACGGCAGGCGGCCTTTGTCCTGCCGTTGCTGCCTGCCACTGATTCCAGTGCTTGGATTCCAAATGACGGCGCATTGAAGTGGTGGACAGGTTGCTCTTCTCAGAGCCCCTAATCAATTTCGAGAGGCAAATTGTGCAGACAACACTATATCTGTCCTCGGCGCATTCCTTGAAAAAACTCCACACCTTCGAGAAACGTGCCCTCGAGGTGGGAGTTTTTCGGGGCTGGGTACGAACTGGAACATCTTGGGAGATTCCGGGTGTGGCCTGGCTTCGCCTAAGCTGCTGACCTCTGCCTCTGCCTCTCAGCTACCCTTTTTGGTGCTGCACCTGCCTCAACATCCACACTACTTTCCCCGCTTGACATCCCCCCTGTCCAGGTCGGGTCAGTGTCCTCATCATCCACCACTTCCTCTTCCAACTCCTGTCTCATCTCCTCCTCCCGCACAATGCGCCGGTCAACTGGATGCCCTGACGGCAACTGCGTCACATCATCGTCGATGAGGGTGGGTTGCTGGTCATCCACCACCAAATCGAACGGAGATGGAGGAGACTCTAGTGTTTGAGCATCTGGACACAGATGCTCCTCTGTTAGGTTCGTGGAATCGTGACGTGGAGAGGCAGGTTGAGGGACAATGAAAGGAGCGGAGAACAGCTCTGGGGAGCAGGGACAGTTTGGGTTATTGTTCTGTAAAGCTTCGGAATTTTGGGAGGAAGGAAGACAAGACTGTTGGGTAATAGGAGGAGAGGAGGCAGAGTCTGACTGGCTGCTGGACAATGTGCTGTAAGCGTTCTCTGACAGCCATTGCAAGACCTGTTCCTGGTTCTCGGGCCTACTAAGGTTTGTACCCTGCAGTTTAGTTAATGTGGCAAGCAACCCTGGCACTGTGGAGTGGCGCAATGCTTGCTGCCCCACAGGAGTAGGCACGGGACGCCCTGTGGCTTCACTGCTACCTTGCTCCCCAGAACCATTCCCCGACCTCGCCCACGGCCTCGTCCACGTCCCTTTCCGGGAGCCTTGCACATTTTGAATTCCTAGTTAGAAATTGGCACTGTATACCAGTAGTAAAAATTGTGGGTGCACGTAACCCCAATATATTCTTTGAATTACCAGTCAGAAACTGGCACTATTATGGCAGTAGCAAGAAATGAGGGTAATTTGTATTCCCAATATATTCTTTGAATTCCCAGTCAGACAATGGCACTGTATACCAGTAGTAAAAATTGTGGGTGCACGTAACCCCAATATATTCTTTGAATTACCAGTCAGAAACTGGCACTATATGGCAGTAGCAAGAAATGAGGGTATTTGTATTCCAATATATTCTTTGAATTCCCAGTCAGACAATGGCACTGTATACCAGTAGTAAAAATTGTGGGGTGCACGTAACCCCAATATATTCTTTGAATTACCAGTCAGAAACTGGCACTATATGGCAGTAGCAAGAAATGAGGGTATTTGTATTCCCAATATATTCTTTGAATTCCCAGTCAGACAATGGCACTGTATACCAGTAGTAAAAATTGTGGGTGCACGTAACCCCAATATATTCTTTGAATTCCCAGTCAGACACTGGCACTATATGGCAGTAGCAAGAAATGAGGGTATTTGTATTCCCAATATATTCTTTGAATTCCCAGTCAGACAATGGCACTGTATACCAGTAGTAAAAATTGTGGGTGCACGTAACCCCAATATATTCTTTGAATTCCCAGTCAGACACTGGCACTATATGGCAGTAGCAAGAAATGAGGGTATTTGTATTCCCAATATATTCTTTGAATTCCCAGTCAGACAATGGCACTGTATACCAGTAGTAAAAATTGTGGGTGCACGTAACCCCAATATATTCTTTGAATTACCAGTCAGAAACTGGCACTATATGGCAGTAGCAAGAAATGAGGGTATTTGTATTCCCAATATATTCTTTGAATTCCCAGTCAGACAATGGCACTGTATACCAGTAGTAAAAATTGTGGGTGCACGTAACCCCAATATATTCTTTGAATTACCAGTCAGAAACTGGCACTATATGGCAGTAGCAAGAAATGAGGGTATTTGTATTCCCAATATATTCTTTGAATTCCCAGTCAGACAATGGCACTGTATACCAGTAGTAAAAATTGTGGGTGCACGTAACCCCAATATATTCTTTGAATTACCAGTCAGACACTGGCACTATATGGCAGTAGCAAGAAATGAGGGTATTTGTATTCCCAATATATTCTTTGAATTCCCAGTCAGACAATGGCACTGTATACCAGTAGTAAAAATTGTGGGTGCACGTAACCCCAATATATTCTTTGAATTACCAGTCAGAAACTGGCACTATATGGCAGTAGCAAGAAATGAGGGTATTTGTATTCCCAATATATTCTTTGAATTCCCAGTCAGACAATGGCACTGTATACCAGTAGTAAAAATTGTGGGTGCACGTAACCCCAATATATTCTTTGAATTCCCAGTCAGACACTGGCACTATATGGCAGTAGCAAGAAATGAGGGTATTTGTATTCCCAATATATTCTTTGAATTCCCAGTCAGACAATGGCACTGTATACCAGTAGTAAAAATTGTGGGTGCACGTAACCACAATATATTCTTTGAATTACCAGTCAGAAACTGGCACTATATGGCAGTAGCAAGAAATGAGGGTATTTATAACCCCAATATATTCTTTGAATTCCCAGTCAGACAATGGCACTGTATACCAGTAGTAAAAATTGTGGGTGCACGTAACCCCAATATATTCTTTGAATTCCCAGTCAGACACTGGCACTATATGGCAGTAGCAAGAAATGAGGGTATTTGTATTCCCAATATATTCTTTGAATTCCCAGTCAGACAATGGCACTGTATACCAGTAGTAAAAATTGTGGGTGCACGTAACCACAATATATTCTTTGAATTACCAGTCAGAAACTGGCACTATATGGCAGTAGCAAGAAATGAGGGTATTTATAACCCCAATATATTCTTTGAATTCCCAGTCAGACAATGGCACTGTATACCAGTAGTAAAAATTGTGGGTGCACGTAACCCCAATATATTCTTTGAATTCCCAGTCAGACACTGGCACTATATGGCAGTAGCAAGAAATGAGGGTATTTGTATTCCCAATATATTCTTTGAATTCCCAGTCAGACAATGGCACTGTATACCAGTAGTAAAAATTGTGGGTGCACGTAACCCCAATATATTCTTTGAATTACCAGTCAGAAACTGGCACTATATGGCAGTAGCAAGAAATGAGGGTATTTGTATTCCCAATATATTCTTTGAATTCCCAGTCAGACAATGGCACTGTATACCAGTAGTAAAAATTGTGGGTGCACGTAACCCCAATATATTCTTTGAATTACCAGTCAGAAACTGGCACTATATGGCAGTAGCAAGAAATGAGGGTATTTGTATTCCCAATATATTCTTTGAATTCCCAGTCAGACAATGGCACTGTATACCAGTAGTAAAAATTGTGGGTGCACGTAACCCCAATATATTCTTTGAATTACCAGTCAGAAACTGGCACTATATGGCAGTAGCAAGAAATGAGGGTATTTGTATTCCCAATATATTCTTTGAATTCCCAGTCAGACAATGGCACTGTATACCAGTAGTAAAAATTGTGGGTGCACGTAACCCCAATATATTCTTTGAATTCCCAGTCAGACACTGGCACTATATGGCAGTAGCAAGAAATGAGGGTATTTGTATTCCCAATATATTCTTTGAATTCCCAGTCAGACAATGGCACTGTATACCAGTAGTAAAAATTGTGGGTGCACGTAACCACAATATATTCTTTGAATTACCAGTCAGAAACTGGCACTATATGGCAGTAGCAAGAAATGAGGGTATTTATAACCCCAATATATTCTTTGAATTCCCAGTCAGACAATGGCACTGTATACCAGTAGTAAAAATTGTGGGTGCACGTAACCCCAATATATTCTTTGAATTCCCAGTCAGACACTGGCACTATA
The DNA here is from genome assembly GCF_031893055.1 of Leptodactylus fuscus. NCBI lineage: Eukaryota > Metazoa > Chordata > Amphibia > Anura > Leptodactylidae > Leptodactylus > Leptodactylus fuscus. Next base: position 58,541 of record NW_027440771.1, on the reverse strand, counting down.
TGGCAGTAGCAAGAAATGAGGGTATTTGTATTCCCAATATATTCTTTGAATTCCCAGTCAGACAATGGCACTGTATACCAGTAGTAAAAATTATGGGTGCACGTAACCCCAATATATTCTTTGAATTACCAGTCAGAAACTGGCACTATATGGCAGTAGCAAGAAATGAGGGTATTTGTATTCCCAATATATTCTTTGAATTCCCAGTCAGACAATGGCACTGTATACCAGTAGTAAAAATTGTGGGTGCACGTAACCCCAATATATTCTTTGAATTACCAGTCAGAAACTGGCACTATATGGCAGTAGCAAGAAATGAGGGTATTTGTATTCCCAATATATTCTTTGAATTCCCAGTCAGACAATGGCACTGTATACCAGTAGTAAAAATTGTGGGTGCACGTAACCCCAATATATTCTTTGAATTACCAGTCAGAAACTGGCACTATATGGCAGTAGCAAGAAATGAGGGTATTTGTATTCTCAATATATTCTTTGAATTCCCAGTCAGACAATGGCACTGTATACCAGTAGTAAAAATTGTGGGTGCACGTAACCCCAATATATTCTTTGAATTCCCAGTCAGACACTGGCACTATATGGCAGTAGCAAGAAATGAGGGTATTTGTATTCCCAATATATTCTTTGAATTCCCAGTCAGACAATGGCACTGTATACCAGTAGTAAAAATTGTGGGTGCACGTAACCCCAATATATTCTTTGAATTACCAGTCAGAAACTGGCACTATATGGCAGTAGCAAGAAATGAGGGTATTTGTATTCCCAATATATTCTTTGAATTCCCAGTCAGACAATGGCACTGTATACCAGTAGTAAAAATTGTGGGTGTATATAGCCCCAATTCTATTGCTAGGGGACTTGCAGGGTATTTCTGGGGTGAAGGTGGGGGGGCACACCGTTGGAACGGGTATCGGGGTATATATCGGGTATACGGGAATACACTGACAGTGTATTCCATTCAGGATCCTGGGAAAGCTGGGTTGCGGCGATTGAGCCCGTCAGTGCCACGTTACACTGACAAGCTTCTCCCTGGAATTTAGCTCTTACAAGAGCTGTTGTGGTTGTCTTCTCCTTCCTATCCTAGCCTGTCCCTGCCTACCCAGAATCTAAGCCCTAGCTAGCTGGACGGAAACCTCCGTCCTCGGTGAATTGCAAGCTCAGAATGACGCGAACCTGGGCGGCGCTGTTCTTTTAAATTAGAGGTCACATGTTTTCGGCAGCCAATGGGTTTTGCCTACTTTTCTCAACGTCACCGGTGTCGTAGTTCCTGTCCCACCTACCCTGCGCTGTTATTGGAGCAAAAAAGGCGCCAGGGAAGGTGGGAGGGGAATCGAGTAATGGCGCACTTTACCACGCGGTGTTCGATTCGATTCGAACATGCCGAACAGCCTAATATCCGATCGAACATGAGTTCGATAGAACACTGTTCGCTCATCTCTAGTAATAAGTACAGTAACCCCAGTACGTACCTGTGTAGCTTCAGTTTCATTTTCCTAGAGCAGCTTCTTCCTCTTCTCTTCTGTGCAGGAGCTCGGCAGGGATAAGCCCCGCCTCCTCCTCTCATTGGTGGGCAGAGGACAGCAGAGAAAGGGAGGGGGGAGAGAGGGGGAACGTCCTGCAGCGCTGACAGGAGCCAGACCTGCAGCTCCTGTGTCTCAGCCGTTGCTGCAGCTTCGGGGCCCCCTGTTGGTGGAAAGTATTCCACCAACAGGGGGCCCCGATCATTATACTCGGGGGTCCGAAAAGACCTCCGAGCATAATGATAGCAGCGGTAGCAGCTGTCACCGGGCCCCTAATGTCCCGGGCCCTGTGGCAGCTGCTACCGCTGCTATGGTGGTAGTTACGCCACTGGACATGAATATGGGGGCAGAGATGGAGAGGACGGCATGACAATGGGGGCAGAGATGGAGGGACATGAATCTGGGAGCAGAGATGGAGGGGACATGAATCTGGGGGTAGAGATGGGGGACATGAAACAGGACAGAGATGGAGGGGACATGAAATTGGGGACAGAGATGGAGGGGACATGAAACTGGGGGCAGAGATGGAGGGGGGACATGAAACTGGTGGCAGAAATGGATGGGCGGACATGAATCTGGGGGCAGAGATTGGGTGGGAGACATGAAACTGGGGGCAGATGAAGGGTGTATATGAAGCTGGGGGAGAGATAGAGGGGGGACATATAATGTACGGGTGACTGTAGGAGGATTATACTGTGTGCGGGCACATGAAAAATTAATGAGAATGGGTGGAGTCAACATAACAGTGGGTGGGGCTAAATTTGCCGCACATTTTGTCCCTCTTTTGGTTCTTCAAAAGTTGGGAGGTATGGGTACAGGGGGCAGTGGAAAGATGTTAGAAGGTGGAGGGGGGGGTGGGATTGTTGGGACATCAGGTGTGCGGCACTGTGGAGAGGGAACTAGGGCAATAATATATAATATATAAGTTTTTAGCTGGAGAACTAAAAAGCACACAATACCTCCAAAGGTATGTGTGCTTTGTATTAATAATGATGTAGGTTGCTATGCTACTAGCATAGCAGCCTGTTTGGGGGTGGGACTTTCACTTTAAAGGAGTGTTCACATTGCGTTTTTGGCCTCCCTTGCCGGGATACGTTGGTAACCAGTCACAATCAGCTCCCCACTTATCCCTGCACGGAGAACTGCAGGCCCCCCTTTTTTTTAATGGCCAGTTCTTCGTGCAGGGATAAGTTGACAGCTGATTCTGACTGGTTACCAACGTATCCCGGCAAGGGAGGCCAAAAACGCAATGTGAAAAAGCCCTGAGGATTTATTAAGAGGGCTCTTATAAATGGTGTTGGCTCTTTATAGGCGCGGTCACACGTAGCAGATTAAACCTGCAAATAGAATCTGATTAAGCCTTGTAATGCTGCTAAATAAAGGGAAATGTAATACAGAATGGGTATGTCGCAAATTAAAGTAGTTTTAAAATGGCGGCGGGGGGGGGGGGGGGGAGGGGGCAGACACTTAGGCTGTATGGGGCCCCAAAATTCCTGATGGCGGCCCTGGGGAAGCCTACAACAATCTATTCAAGCAATACAAAGGCACCCTCAGAGAGAAGAAACAGAGGTACCTCTCCCACAAAATAGAGCAACTAGATGACTCCCTCCAGGACAGCTCATTCTGGGAGACCTGGCACCACATGGGCACAAAGCCCAAGAAAAACTCCCTCCACATCCAAAATGGCAATATCTGGCTCAACTACTTCAGAGGTCTCTACAAAAACATCCCAGAAGAAGAACTAACTCCAGAACAGCAACAGATAATCACCAAACTGAGGGACATGGAGAAAGTCATCAAAGACTTCCAGAACCCTCTGGACTCGGCAATCACCATAAAAGACATACAGGAAAGAATTGCCCTGCTGAAAAGCAAAAAGGCCTCACCAACCCCAGGCCTCGCCCTGAACGACCGGGAGGTGAAGTTCCTGCTATACGCCGATGACCTCCTACTCCTAGCCCCCACCGAGAAAGACCTCCAAGAAAGCCTGTCAGTGCTGGAAAATTCAGCACCACATGGGCCCTACCCATCAACCAGAAGAAGACCAAAGTCATGGTATTTCAGAAGAAAGGCCACAATAAAGCCTCCACCCCACAATTCACACCGAACGGCTCCACACTGGAGAAAAACAACAGCTACACCTACCTGAGGCTGGAGCTCAGCCAATCAGGAAGCTTCAAAGCAGCAATAGAAACCCTGAAAGCAAAAGCCTGCATAACCTTCTATGCCATCAGAAGACAACTGTACCACCTCAAACCACCGGTGAGGGTCTGGCTGAAGATATTTGACGCAGTCATCTCCCCGATCCTTCTCTATGGCAGTGAGGTTTGGGGCCCAGCCACCTACCCAGACCAGTCAAAGTGGGATTCCAGCCCAACAGAGAACTTCCACCTGGAGTTCTGCAAATACCTGCTCCATGTCCATCGCAACACCTCCAACATGGCCTGCAGGGCAGAGCTAGGCAGACTCCCCCTATGGCTCACCATACAGAAGAGGGCGCTAGCTTTCCAGGCACACATCCAGGGGAGCAAGCCTGACTCCTACCACCACCAAGCATGGCTAAGCCAACTGAGCAAACCAGACACTCACCATCCAAACAACAGCCAACCACCAAACCAAAATCACCAACAGATGATAACCAAGGCCGAAATAAAGGCGACCACAGAGGCAAACAGAGAGCGGTACATTGAAGAATGGAGAAACGAAATAAATAACTCCAAGAAACTCACCGTGTACCAATCCCTACAAAGAGAATACACCATGGCCACCTACCTGGAGAGAATATGCCACCCAAAGAACAGACAGACCCTGAGCCGGTACAGACTGAACGCCCACAACCTAGAGATAGAGACGGGGCGTTACAGGCAGATGTACAAGCCACAGGAGAACAGACTGTGCCAGCACTGTGACCAGGGGGCCCTAGAAGACGAGACCCACTTCCTGCTACACTGCACCAATTACTCAGCTGTGAGGGCCGTCTACTACCAAAGACTCTCTGCCCACATCCCAGACTTCATATCTGCAGACAAGAAGAGGAAACTCTACATCCTACTGGGAGAAGAAGAGGCCACTGTGGAGATTGCTGCCCAAAACGTGTCCAGCTGACACCAAACAAGAGGAAGATGAGACTCCACGGACTGTTATATTTATCCCAATACACCCACCCCACCCCAACCCCACCTCCCCATATAGCGGCCACCAACTAAGAGGAAGATGAGACTCCATGGACTGTTATACCCCAAACCAACCGCCCCACCCCCCCATACCCACCACTCAACCCACCCGAATACAACTCCCCCCCACCCCCGCCAACTTTACTAGCTTTGGCAATGCCAAATATCTATTTGGATGTGCCAATAAAGCTTACTGATTTGATTTATATGTGCGCGCACATAAAGGGTGGGGCGCATATATATGTTTGTGTGTACACATATATATGTGCGCACGTATATATGCACAAATATATGCGCGCACATATATATGCGTATATATGTCAGCGCATATACAGGGTGGGGCGCATATATGTGTGTGTGTGCGCACATATATATGCACGCACATATACAGTATATGCGTATATATGTGTGCACATATACAGTGTGGGGCGCATATATATATATGTGTTTGTGCACATATATATGCGCGCACATATATATGCACATATATATGCGCACACATATATATGTGCGCAGATATATATGCGCGCACATATATATGTGCCCTACCCTGTATATGCGCGCACATATATATATGCGCACACATATACAGTCCTATGAAAAAGTTTGGGCACCCCTATTAATCTTAATCATTTTTAGTTCTAAATATTTTGGTGTTTGCAGCAGCCATTTCAGTTTGATATATCTAATAACTGATGGACACAGTAATATTTCAGGATTGAAATGAGGTTTATTGTACTAACAGAAAATGTGCAATATGCATTAAACCAAAATTTGACCAGTGCAAAAGTATGGACACCTCAACAGAAAAGTGACATTAATATTTAGTAGATCCTCCTTTTGCAAAGATAACAGCCTCTAGTCGCTTCCTGTAGCTTTTAATCAGTTCCTGGATCCTGGATGAAGGTATTTTGGACCATTCCTCTTTACAAAACAATTCAAGTTCAGTTAAGTTTGATGGTCGCTGAGCATGGACAGCCCGCTGCAAATCATCCCACAGATGTTCAATGATATTCAGGTCTGGGGACTGGGATGGCCATTCCAGAACATTGTAATTGTTCCTCTGCATGAATGCCTGAGTCGATTTGGAGCGGTGTTTTGGATCATTGTCTTGCTGAAATATCTATCCCCGGCGTAACTTCAACTTCGTCACTGATTCTTGAACATTATTCTCAAGAATCTGCTGATACTGAGTGGAATCCATGCGACCCTCAACTTTAACAAGATTCCCGGTGCCGGCATTGGCCACACAGCCCCAAAGCATGATGGAACTTCCACCAAATTTTACAGTGGGTAGCAAGTGTTTTTCTTGGAATGCTGTTTTTTTTTGGACGCCATGCATAACGCCTTTTTGTATGACCAAACAACTCAGTCTTTGTTTCAACAGTCCACAGGCTTGTCCAAATGTGCTTTTACATACCTAAGGGGGCTCTGTTTGTGGCGTGGTTGCAGAAACAGCTTCTTTCTCATCAATCTCCCATACAGCTTCTCCTTGTGCAAAGTGTGCTGTATTGTTGACCGATGCACAGTGACACCATCTGCAGAAAGATGATGCTGCAGCTCTTTGGAGGTGATCTGTGGGTTGTCCTTGACTGTTCTCACCATTCTTCTTCTCTGCCTTTCTGATATTTTTCTTGGCCTGCCACTTCTGGGCTTAACAAGAACTGTCCCTGTGGTCTTCCATTTCCTTTCTATGTTCCTCACAGTTGAAACTGACAGGTTAAATCTCTGAGACAACGTTTTGTATTCTGCCCATGAACAACTATGTTGAACAATCTTTGTTTTCAGATCATTTGAGAGCGGGCTGCCCATGCTCGGTGACCATCAAACTTAACTGAACTTGAATTGTTTTGTAAAGAGGAATGGTCCAAAATACCTTCATCCAGGATCCAGGAACTGATTAAAAGCTACAGGAAGCGACTAGAGGCTGTTATCTCTGCAAAAGGAGGATCTACTAAATATTAATGTCACTTTTCTGTTGAGGTGCCCATACTTTTGCACTGGTCAAATTTTGGTTTAATGCATATTGCACATTTTCTGTTAGTACAATAAACCTCATTTCAATCCTGAAATATTACTGTGTCCATCAGTTATTAGATATATCAAACTGAAATGGCTGCTGCAAACACCAAAATATTTAGAACTAAAAATGATTAAAATTAATAGGGGTGCCCAAACTTTTTCATAGGACTGTATATGCGTATATATATATATATATGCGCGCATATACAGGGTGGGGCGCATATATATGTGCGCATATATATGTGCACACACACATATATATGCGCCCCACCCTGTATATGTGCGCACATATATACGCATATATATGTGCGCGCATATACAGTGCCTACAAGTAATATTCAACCCCCTGCAGATTTAGCAGGTTTACACATTCGGAATTAACTTGCCATTGTGACATTTGGACTGTAGATCAGCCTGGAAGTGTGAAATGCACTGCAGCAAAAAAGAATGTTATTTCTTTGTTTATTTTTTTTTTAATTGTGAAAAGTTTATTCAGAGGGTCATTTATTATTCAACCCCTCAAACCACCAGAATTCTGTTTGGTTCCCCTAAAGTATTAAGAAGTAGTTCAGGCACAAAGAACAATGAGCTTCACATGTTTGGATTAATTATCTCTTTTTCCAGCCTTTTCTGACTATTTAAGACCCTCCCCAAACTTGTGAACAGCACTCATACATGGTCAACATGGGAAAGACAAAGGAGCATTCCAAGGCCATCAGAGACAAGATCGTGGAGGGTCACAAGGCTGGCAAGGGGTACAAAACCCTTTCCAAGGAGTTGGGCCTACCTGTCTCCACTGTTGGGAGCATCATCCGGAAGTGGAAGGCTTATGGAACTACTGTTAGCCTTACACGGCTTGGACAGCCTTTGAAAGTATCCTCCCGTGCCGAGGCCAGGCTTGTCCGAAGAGTCCAGGCTAACCCAAGGACAACAAGGAAGGAGCTCCGGGAAGATCTCATGGCAGTGGGGACATTGGTTTCAGTCAATACCATAAGTAACGTACTCCACCGCAATGGTCTCCGTTCCAGACAAGCCCGTAAGGTACCTTTACTTTCAAAGCGTCATGTCAAGGCTCATCTACAGTTTGCTCATGATCACTTGGAGGACTCTGAGACAGACTGGTTCAAGGTTCTCTGGTCTGATGAGACCAAGATCGAGATCTTTGGTGCCAACCACACACGTGACGTTTGGAGACTGGATGGCACTGCATACGACCCCAAGAATACCATCCCTACAGTCAAGCATGGTGGTGGCAGCATCATGCTGTGGGGCTGCTTCTCATCCAAGGGGCCTGGCCATGTGGTCCACATCCATGGGAAGATGGATAGCACGGCCTACCTGGAGATTTTGGCCAAGAACCTCCGCTCCTCCATCAAGGATCTTAAGATGGGTCGTCATTTCATGTTCCAACAAGACAACGACCCAAAGCACACAGCCAAGAAAACCAAGGCCTGGTTCAAGAGGGAAAAAAATCAAGGTGTTGCAGTGGCCTAGTCAGTCTCCTGACCTTAACCCAATTGAAAACTTGTGGAAGGAGCTCGAGATTAAAGTCTACATGAGACACCCAAAGAACCTAGATAACTTGGAGAAGATCTGCATGGAGGAGTGGGCCAAGATAACTCCAGAGACCTGTGCCGGCCTGATCAGGTCTTATAAAAGACGATTATTAGCTGTAATTGCAAACAAGGGTTATTCCACAAAATATTAAACCTAGGGTTTGAATAATAATTGACCCACACTTTTATGTTTAAAATATATTAAAATTTAACTGAGCAACATAACTTTTTGGTTTGTAAGATTTATGCATCTGTTAATAAATCCTGCTCTTGTTTGAAGGCTCTAACTTATTTGCATCTTATCAAACCTGCTAAATCTGCAGGGGGTTGAATACTACGGGGGGGGGGGGGTTGGATTCGGGTGGGTGAGTGGTGGGTATGGGGAGGGTTGGATTCGGGTGGGTGAGTGGTGGGTATGGGGGGGGGGGGCGGTTGGTTTTAGGTATTTTAGGAGTAGGCGTGGGTGCCATACTGAATCAAACGCCTTCTTAAAGTCTACGAAGCAGGCGAATATCTTGCCTCTTCTGGTGCTGTGGACGTGCGTCTTGATGAGGCTGTGCAGGGTGTAGATATGGTCTGTGGTGCACTGGTTTGGCATGAACCCTGCTTGGCTCTTGCTGAGGACCCTGTGTTGTGTGAGGAAGGTGAGGATTCTGTTATTGATGATGCTGTTGAACAGTTTCCCCAGCGTGCTGCTGACGCAGATCCCTCTGTAGCTGTTGGGGTCATAATGGTCTCTATTCTTGTAGATGGGGGTTATGAGGCCTTTGTTCCAGTCTTCGGGGAAGTGTCCAGCATTGAGCACGAGGGTGAATAGCTTTGCCAGTGCCGCGTGTATTTCTGGAGGGCTGTATTTGATCATCTCTGGTAGTATGTAGTATATATCATATATCATATATATATATATATATATATATATATATATATATATATATTATATATATATATACAGTCCTATGAAAAAGTTTGGGCACCCCTATTAATCTTAATCATTTTTAGTTCTAAATATTTTGGTGTTTGCAGCAGCCATTTCAGTTTGAGCTATCTAATAACTGATGGACACAGTAATATTTCAGGATTGAAATGAGGTTTATTGTACTAACAGAAAATGTGCAATATGCATTAAACCAAAATTTGACCGGTGCAAAAGTATGGGCACCTCAACAGAAAAGTGACATTAATATTTAGTAGATCCTCCTTTTGCAAAGATAACAGCCTCTAGTCGCTTCCTGTAGCTTTTAATCAGTTCCTGGATCCTGGATAAAGGTATTTTGGACAAACAATTCAAGTTCAGTTAAGTTAGATGGTCGCCGAGCATGGACAGCCCGCTTCAAATCATCCCACAGATGTTCAATGATATTCAGGTCTGGGGACTGGGATGGCCATTCCAGAACATTGTAATTGTTCCTCTGCATGAATGCCTGAGTTGATTTGGAGCAGTGTTTTGGATCATTGTCTTGCTGAAATATCCATCCCCGGCGTAACTTCAACTTCGTCACTGATTCTTGAACATTATTCTCAAGAATCTGCTGATACTGAGTGGAATCCATGCGACCCTCAACTTTAACAAGATTCCCGGTGCCGGCATTGGCCACACAGCCCCAAAGCATGATGGAACCTCCACCAAATTTTACAGTGGGTAGCAAGTGTTTTTCTTGGAATGCTGTTTCTTTTTGGACGCCATGCATAACGCCTTTTTTTATAACCAAACAACTCAATCTTTGTTTCCAAAATGAAGTTGGCTTCTCCAAATGTGCTTTTGCATACCTCAGGCAACTCTATTTGTGGCGTACGTGCAGAAACGGCTTCTTTATCATCACTCTCCCATACAGCTTCTCCTTGTGCAAAGTGCGCTGTATTGCTGACTGATGCACAGTGACACCATCTGCAGCAAGATGATGCTGCAGCTCTTTGGAGGTGGTCTGTGGATTGTCCTTGACTGTTCTCACCATTCTTCTTCTCTGCCTTTCTGATATTTTTCTTGGCCTGCCACTTCTGGGCTTAACAAGAACTGTCCCTGTGGTCTTCCATTTCCTTACTATGTTCCTCACAGTGGAAACTGACAGGTTAAATCTCTGAGACAGCTTTTTGTATCCTTCCCCTGAACAACTATGTTGAACAATCTTTGTTTTCAGATCATTTGAGAGTGGGCTGTCCATGTTCGGCGACCATCAAACTTAACTGAACTTGAATTGTTTTGTAGAAAGAAATGGTCCAAAATACCTTCATCCAGGATCCAGGAACTGATTAAAAGCTACAGGAAGCAACTAGAGGCTGTTATCTTTGCAAAAGGAGGATGTACTAAATATTAATGTCACTTTTCTGTTGAGGTGCCCATATTTTTGCACCGGTCAAATTTTGGTTTAATGCATATTGCGCATTTTCTGTTAGTACAATAAACCTCATTTCAATCCTGAAATATTACTGTGTTCATCAGTTATTAGATATATCAAACTGAAATGGCTGCTGCAAACACCAAAATATTTAGAACTAAAAATGATTAAGATTAATAGGGGAGCCCAAACTTTTTCATAGGACTGTATATCATCCAGCACTGACGTAATGCATCCATTATATATCATTCACCCCTGGTGTTATGCATGTATACCTATCCATATGTACCACTCTGTCTTTAACACAGCAGAATAGCTGGTTTTGATCAGGCCTCAGCCCTGACCTTACTCACCGCACCCTTTTAGGATGTGGCAGGTGGTGATTGAACCAGGTCAAATTTTAACTGAGGCCACGAAAGACAATGTTGCACCTGTGCAAACAGTTTTGTCAGAATCCCAGCTATCAAGGCTTCACCTGAGATAAGCCTCTCACCTTGGGCGTTCCCCCCAGCAGCATCTGCGGGATAATCAGCAAACTGCTACCAAGGTTTATTCTGTTATACACTGGGCATCCTGGGAATGTGTCTCAATAGAAATTTACCCTCTATGCTTTCCCTGGCTAAGCTTAGTCTTTAGCTCAAGAAAAGCCTCCTATAAGCCACAAGGTCCTACCCATTCTAAGGCTTTAAGAGAAATATACCTACTTTTCCTTCTGTCATCTAGACAGGGCACAAGGCTAGAACTGGAGGACTGGACTTCTTTATACTGAAAGGCCTAAGTCCTCCCAAGTTGGCTTATCCCCTTAAGGGCCTTCGCCGTACTTCCTGAGCATAGGGCTTCTAGAACAGGAATGCCAACTCCTTCCCACAAAGTGGTCATTCCCTGGGAGTTTTTAATACACCCTTGCTCCTATGGGAACCTTCCTTCACCAATTACAATTGGAGACTGGAAGCCCAAATTACACTCTGCCCCACTAAAAGGAGAAAGGGAAAAAATGAATAAATATAATTCTCAGGTACAGAGCAGCTGTTCCAAGTACTCACAACACCAAGGGAGCTGGAACAGCCAGAGGATCTGTGATCAACAGCTGCGCCTCAGATTGCAACATGCTGGAACATACAGTGATACATCACATACCTTGCAGGAATGCCGCCTAGTTCACTCACCGCCCGGCATTCATCCCTTGTGTAGCCAGAAATTTCTTGATCCTGCAGCCTCCCAGGAAGCTGGGACGCACGCCACTGTGTTCGGCTATGTCACATCCTGGAACGCCAGTACGCCTAGGTTGGCCGTTCCGCCCCTGTGTGCTGGCCGGAGCCGGCATCCACTCTACCCCCTGCATTAGCCATAACGGATCGCTGGAAGGGGGGAGTTTTCCACCCGGGGGCAGGCCGGAGCGATACCCCCATGTCCTTAATGGCCAAGGGAGGCAGGCGCCTTTGACTACGACCGAGGGCCGGACGGTGGTAATACTTACCTATTCCCCCAGACGGAGGAGAGCCTCTCATTCCGACCCTGTGTAGGGACAGGAAACACTGGTGAATGGTGGTGGGAGTGGTGTATTTAAGAAGTCTCTCAGTTCCTGTCCCTACAGCGGGTCAGAGGTCAACCTCCTTGTATAGCCGTCATGGTGGATGTAATGGAAATATATACTACACATTGCCTATAGTATAGACTCTAAACATCCCTTGACAGCGCGCACATATATATTGGGGCTTGTCGAGGTACGTATATATATATGCGCACACATATATATGCGCCAGCACTGTGACCAGAGGGCCCAAGAAGACGAGACCCACTTCCTGCTACACTGCACCAAATACTCAGCTGTGAGGGCCGTTTACTACCAAAGACTCTCTGCCCACATCCCAGTCTTCATATCTGCAGACGAGAAGAGGAAACTCTACATCCTACTGGGAGAAGAAGAGACCACTGTGGAGATCGCTGCCCAATACGTGTCCAGCTGTCACCAAACCAGAGGAAGATGAGACTCCACGGACTGTTATACCCCAAAAATGTGTGGAATTCTTCTCTGTGGTGAGGGCGGAGCCTGCTGGTTTGGTCCAAGCGTGGCTGCTAGGTCAGGATTCCAGCAGCTGAAATTTTGAGGGTTTCAAAATAGAAAAGCTAAAATTTTAGTCTAGATTTAAAAAAAGGTTTTTTTTTTTCCTAGTTCAATTTCTTTATAATTTAAACAGCCATTGATGAATAGCCACTACTATCAAATTCAGGCTTTTACCGGTAGGCAGCCACAGGCCACGCACAGCTCCCGGTCTCTACCGGTAGGCAGCCAGGTGCCAGACACAGCCAGGCCTCTACCAGTTTTTTTTTTTTTCCCATATCTCATCAGATATGGCAGATCTGAACAATAAACTCCATCCAGACTCTACCACTCATCATACCGATATGTGAAATTTTTCCCATGTTTTAATTTTAACAGAATTTGACAAAGAAAAAAAACATAATTACAACTTAACTCAGCAGGCTCCGCCATTTTGAAAACTTCCAAATGCCTTCCGCATCCAGATTTTTGCTGAGGTCACACTGATAAAAAAAAATACAGTTTTCCAAGTACCATGTTGCGACAATCATTAACATTCAGGTCCTCTCTTTTGAATACATAGAGATTCCTACTGTTCCATAGGACCTCTTTGACACATGTCAAGAAAAGCCATAATACCCTGGCTTTAGTTTTTCTCAACTTCACCAAACCATACATCACAAATTCATACGACAGACACTCAAGACCAGTCATTTCCTTACATACCCCATTCAGACTCATCCATACCTGTCTCGCATACATACAGCCCCAGTACAAATGGCGTATACTTTCCTCTCCAGCACAGCCGACTCTAGGACAATTTGCTGAGGTCTGGAAGCCCCGCCTATGTTGCAACTCTCTAACTGGTAGAACATTTTGTCGCGGATAACCATAATAGGTCTTTTTGTTTATTTGTAGTATCATATTTACCGATGTTCTCCCAGACCTCTTTTGCCTTGGCGGAGGGTAGACCTGCAATCTCACATGGACATTGGTTAGAACACAATTTTTTTTAAACTTTTTTTGTCAGTGACAAATTTGGTCATGGTAATATGTTCCAGTTGGTATGCACGGAGGAACTTTATCACGTACTGATATACATCAGGGCAAATAAATGCATATGGCCGCCCTCTATAGTTGATCGGCCAGTTTAACTTTTTTACTATTGTGCCGGACATATACCTTGCCAGACACCCAGCTTTCGTATCCTTCTGTAGGGAGGTAACAAAAAACCTGATGTAATTTACACCGATAAACACCGGGATGTCTGGGAAGCCCTGCCCCCCCAGCTTCCTTGCTTTACATAATACCGCCCTCCGGGCCTTTGAAAGTCCGGGCCAGCAGGTAACGAGGATCCGCGACTAGGAGACAGACGCACACTGGCAGGTATATAACACAATTTACTTATGGAAAATGGGAAGGAATCAACAAAAGAAACTAAGTTACATATAACAATATGAGGATAACGCCCTCTATAAACTGGCCCTAGCTGTCCCTGAGATACTTGTACGGTACCGGGTTTATACAGTCTCTCTCAGCTCTCTGTGGTGCTCCCTCGATGCAGGCCTGTCCAGGAACTCAGCAGACTCTGTCTTGCTTCTGTCTTGGGTGAAGGTCTGAACCCAGTCCAAGGCACAGTCCGGCTTTAGTCTCCAGAACAATCTCCACAACACTGCCGCTTTCTCCAGTCAGTCTCTGCAGTGTTTCAGGCCTTCTACTATGGCCTACAGCAGCAATGGCCTCTCACAGGTCCTCACAGCACACACTCTGGATCCACACCACGCTGCTCTGTGCTTCCTGCTCACGTCACTTCCTCCGGACTGCACCATTTAGCAGGCAAAACAGGGTGCTTATTGTCTCTCACATTGGTGCAGCCCCAGGCTATATTTCTTTACACCAGTAGATGGCAGCAAAACAACACTATTAAGACAATAGGAGCTATTACTGACTGCTACATACCCCCCCAGTCGAATGTTGGCAGTCCCTGACAACAATAGCCCCATCAATACATTTCTGTAATCGCAATGTTGTGATGTAACGATGGACCGCTGGCCAAACAAACTCATTCTGGGCATAACGCACTGGCGGTACACCCGCTGTGGAGCGACTAGTCCGCCGCAAGCTTGTCATATCGTCAGCAAGTGTAGAGGTCGGTCTCTCATTGGGACGGTCAGGTATGGCAGTCGGGGGTGTCACTACTGTTGCAGGCCCAGTTACTGTCGGGGTGGTCACAGCTTCCACAACACCCCCGTTATCATCATAGTCATCACACAACCAGGGCTCACTTGTGGAGGGGTGTGTCATAGTCATTTCCTCTCTGTCATCCTGAACTGGCCCCTGAGACTGACATGGGCGTAACATGTCACGGTGTAGTGTCCGCGTCTGCTTAGTCAGGGTATTTTGGACTTGGGCCACAATGCAGTAAGGGTCAGGTTCCCACCTACTGTCCAATTTCCCTAGTGGCTTCTTTACTCGTACCAAGACTAAGTCGCCCACTTTAAGAGGGGTGTCCTGCACCGGCCGATGATTAGGGTGAACTTGCTTGTGTAGTCTCTCACGTACTATCCGGTGGACAGTCTCTAATCTCTGACGGTGAGCCTGAATCCAAGTGGGCAGACCTCGATAAGGAAATTCATCGGTGTCTTCGAGGTTGAGGTCTCCCACACCTTTTCCGGGTCGCCCAAAGAAGAGAACATATGGGGCGTACCCTGTGACAGAGTGGACTTGATTATTATAGGCCCACAGCAATTCAGGCAGGTACTGCGGCCATTGTCTCTTCTTGTCGGCTTCCAAGGTGCGGATCATCTGAAGTAATGTGCGGTTAAATCGTTCACATGCCCCGTTCCCCTGTGGATGGTATGGTTGTGGTGCGTGACTTTTTCATTCCATAAATACGTTGCACTTCTTGCATGACTCGCCCCTCGAAACCTTGCCTTGGTCGGAGTGAATGCGTTGAGGGCAGCCGTATACTCGTATGAAGTGGTGACACAGGGCCTCAGCAGCCGACTCAGCAGTCTGGTCCTTTGTTGCAACGGCTACAGCAAATTTGGTAAAGTGATCTACCATAACTGAGCAATACTGATGCCCACTTGCAGAATATCCCACGGTGAGATAGTCAATCATCAATACTTCAAGTGGCTCTTTCGTCACTATTGTCTGTGTTGGAGCCCTCTGTTCAACTGCTTTGTTGATTTCGCATGCTCTGCAATCACGACATACTTCTTCAACAATGAAGCGGAGACTCGGACAGAAGATCAATCGTTGGAGCCACCTAAAGGTCTTCTCAGCTCCAAAGTGGCCATTCCTACGATGTACCTCGGCGGCTAGTGGACGGGCCAGGTCAGTAGTCACTACAATTTGATAACAGGCATCAATCTTGGTTGGCAAGTATACACGCCGTCGTAAGATCCCGTCTCTCATCTCCAATCGGTTCCACTGCCCCAATACCGCTAATACTTCAGGTGACAGCTGGTCTCTTTCGTCAATAGTAGGCTTGCACCCCTTTTTAACACAACGGCATAGCAGTGCCAGGCTTGGATCACGTTGCTGGAGCCCAATCCATTCTTGGTGGGATGGGCCCAGGAAGGGAGCTACTTGAGTTCCCAGTATTTCGCTCTGTCGAGCAGTCACCACCTTCTGGGAAAACTGGGTGAAATCAGGTACCTCTGTTGATTCTAATTCTTGATCTATGTCCCCGACCGGTGGTTGGGTAGTGACTCGGGACAATGCATCGGTATTCTGATTCTCATTTTTGGAGCGATATTTCACACTGTAGCGGTACTTAGAAAGTCGGGCCATCCACCGTTGCTCCAGGGCACCTAGCTTCGCATTATCCAAATGTGCCAGTGGATTGTTATCCGTCAACACTTGTACTTCTGCCCCGGTGAGGTACCCTGCAAACTTCTCAGTCATTGACATTCCTTATATACCTTTTATCTTTGACTAGTGCTGGATATCCCCCCTTAGGGCTAATAGACATAATACATCCATTTCCCACTCTCCTAGGGTTTTCCTATCCAACACCCTTCTTATTGATCCCTTAATCTCATATTTTCCAAAGAATCTTGCATGATCCCCATGAAAATTTCCAACCACCTCACACCTTACCCGCCTATAATCTTTTACTCTTTCTAAATAACTAAGTTCTTCCTCCTCTTCCTCCTCTAATCTCTCTAACACCTCCATGGCATTGAACTCCTTCGCTATTCTTACCTCTACCTTCTCTCTAACCTTACACTCCACTTTTTTAATCCCAGTTAAGTTAACATTGCATAATTTTACATCATTTACTGTAGCCTCCTCCATCACCATATTTATTTTGTTAACTTGCTCTTTACACACGATTTTTACCTCTACCTTCTCCCTAGTCTTAAACTCTACTTTTTTAATCACAGTTAAGTTAGCATTATATAATTTTACATCATTTACTGTAACTCTCTCTATCACCATATTTACTTCATTTATTTGTTCCTTACACACAGTTTTACACGCATTTTTACCCAGTCCCTCCCCAGATACGGGAACTGCACCTGAAAAGGAAACATCAGAAGCCAGAGATTCCACAGCTGTGGTCCCTGGAACATTGTCCATAACCGAAAAAGTCTCTTTAGTTTTTTTCTCCGCACTAAGAGTTTTACCCGTCATTTGGCTAGAGTCCACTTTGACAAAGGTCTTTTTATTCCTCAGACCTCCATCCTCCCAGTAGACGTAGTCGGAATGTCCATGAAAATTAATAAGTCCATTTAACAAACTTAAGTCTTTATCCAGGATCCAAACAGAAAAACGCCTCCTACCGTCCCAGTAGTTGGCCTTGTTACGTAAGTTACGCTTAAATCTCACCATCAAAGAAAATCGCTTAATGTACTCCATAATCTCCGATACCTCCACCCGGGGATCATCCAAGGCCACGATGAGACTTTTCCATCCACCATGAGCCGAGGAGAGACAGACCACCTTCTCCCTGATCCCAGAAGCCGCTCCAGTGTACCACTCCAGATAGGCCTCCGAGCACAGTTGTTCGTCCTTGAAGGTGACGTCATACGATCCCTTGGTCCGGTTCCACTGCATACATAAGACGTCATCTGGATCCACCTTTAGATGGTCACAGAGAATCCGGGAGATGTAGCACTCATCCCAGTCCTCCACGATGGAACCCTTCCGCAAGAAGAAGCGCAGGCACCCCCTCTTTGCCTTCAGGTCCATGGTAAACAACAGCCACCGACAGTTAAACCTGCAAGAATCAATAGATGCTTCAGGTGATCGCTCCTCGTTGCCCCGGGACTAAGCCTCAAACCCAATAGCAGCATGCAGTTCCAGCCAGGCTATAAACCTGACTCTCCCTGCAAGGCAGAGTAGAGGGTACCCGGGGCACCTTTCGGCTAAGATCCTTGGCAACACACAAACACTGAACAGATTGTATGCTACACTTGATCCTAGCCAAAAGGCCGAGAAGTGATCCCTGTAGGCAGCCACGAGCCACAAGCAGCTATGGACCAACCCACAATGAGTGTACAACACACTCTACTTGAAGGAGCCAGCATCCTCACAGGGACAACCTCAGAGCACCATTGATTCAACTTAAGGAGAAACTCAGGCAGTGCATTATGGGAATTTATGTAAATATCGAGGGCTGAAGGTGTTCCTATCATAATCTTCTTACTGAGGAGGAGCCTCACATAAGTCCTCCTAGGTCATGTGACTATTTATGACGCACCATGGAGCAAGGCCCAATGACTCCATCTTGTGATTAAGTTCCGTAACTTTGCTTCTGTCCATGCTCCGACAAATCTCAAGCGTTTTCACAACTCTTGTAATCAATGAAACCGAGCTTCAAATAGCAGGCACAGGAGTGGCACTGTTTTTAGAAGTATGCAGCCATGTTTCTCTCACCCTAAAGAACCCCCTTAAAGATCTGTAGATGCTGAGACTAATCTAACAAGAGGTGTCCTTTAGAGATGAGCGAATAGTATTTGATGGAATACGTGGCTGCCATAGGAATGCGTGTTAGTGGACGAAGACCAAGGGGTTAAGCCTTAACCCCTTAGTGTTGGGCCGCTAACAGGCATTCCTATGGCAGCCAGGTATTCGATTGAATACTATTGGGTCATCTCCAGTGTCCTTTCAAGTGATCCCTAAGATGAGTGATGTGTGCGACCATTAGCAGCCGAGAAGCGGATGATGGCCAGCAAGGGGCAGCCTGTGTATGACAGAGGATGATGCTGCTGGTGCTTGCCTTCTGACCGGGACCGCCTACCTGGCAGCCATTTTGAAAAATTGACCAATAGAAACTTGAGAATTTGCATAATTACCCATAATCCTTTGCTGGAACTCTCCCTAAGCTTAGTGAATGGTGAAAAGAATAAATCAAATGAAGCAAAATGTTGAAAAATGTGTGGAATTCTTCTCTGTGGGGTGGGCGGAGCCTGCTGGTTTGGTCAAAGCGTGGCTGCTAGGTCAGGATTCCAGCAGCTGAATTTTTGAGGGTTTCAAAACAGAAAAGCAAAATTTTTAGTCTAGGTTTTAAGAAAAGGTTTTTTTTTTCTTAGTTCATTTTCTTTGTAATTTAAACAGCCATTGATGAATATCCATACTATCAAATTCAGGCTTCTACCAGTAGGCAACCACAGGCTACGCACAGCTCCCGGCCTCTACCAGTAGGCAGTCAGGTGCCAGGCACAGCGGGGGCACCAAGTCTCCACCGGTAGGCAGCCTGGGGCCACGCACAGCGGGGGCACCGGGACTCTACTGTTAGGAACCCACGGGCCACACAGCAGTTTCTTTTTTTGTTTGTTTGTTTGTTTTTAACTTGTTTACCCCCTATGGGTCACCATTTATTTTTCTATAAATCAAGTTTACAAAAATCAATAAATCATAATGTGCACAAATACAAAATCAAACAAATTCATACAGACAACTGGAAAGGGTACGTGGAAAGGGAAATTACAGCCCACTCACTCAATTCAGATGAAAATGTCCCATAGACTTCATAAGGTGCAGTGTCCACAAACAATCGCGGATGCCCAGCTCCAGAAACTCCAACGGTGTGAGTGATTATACAAGCACAAGCGGTATCCAGCACCAACGCGTTGTTTTTTCTTAAAACTTAGCCTTTATTTTCAATGGTTAAAAACCATACATCTTGGAGAAGTTTAAATTCTTACGATCACATCAGGAGATGATAACTGACGCGTTTCGAGGACATATGATCCTCTTAGTCGTAGCCATACAGTGTACAGTATAAAACAAACATTAGTATAATCCATTACAGTAAAAATCAATGAAATCCACATATTACAAGGTTACAAGATACGGGTAAAATGGACACATGGTGGCGGTTAAATAGCAGAATTCCATTCAGATAAAAAACATTTCCTTAAAAGCGGTCTGTTTGCTCTTTTATCTAAAAGATAGTAAAAATGCATATCACTAAAACAGACCTAAAATTTTGTCCAGTGTTAAAATGTCATGTCTGAAGATTTAAATATTCCTGGCCTTCCACAGTGCGCCCCAGGCACAGTTCATGGTCTTCCATGCAATTTCGTGTTGCTCTCTGGAGTGGCTCCGAAACAGTCCATAAAATACCATCTCAAAAATTACGCGTTGGAGGTCCGCCATCTTCTTTAATAACGGCAACAGTCTTAACCATAGGGCTTGGGCAATGTGGCACTCCCAGAATATATGTTTAAGTCTCGTATCCATTGCAGGCGTTCCTGGGGCAGATGGCGGACCTCACGTAGCCCCTCCTATATTGAAAGGCTCTGCATGGAAGACAGCCGTGGGCACACATCCAGGCCACGTCCTTCTGTTGGTTTAAAAGAAACGGAGCGCTAATATTTTTCCATACATTTTTTGTTTTATCCTCATCATAATTTAAAACTGGCCATAAAACTTCATTCTCAGCACGTAGGTCTTTGATTAACTTTTTACTATCTCTCAACTGTGTTATACTCTTAGATCTTAAATTAAATAACACCAAAATTTTGCTATAAATAACATATCGGGAGACAGGGTAAAAGCATAAGGGGCGGTTAATGTTATTTGAACCAGCCGTGCCTCTGCATTAAAAAGCCAAGATTAAAACGTACAAAGTAAGACCAGTAGTGATTTTTAAAAAGAGCATTAACCCCTTCCCGCCGATGGCATTTTTTGATTTTGGTTTTTCGTTTTTGACTCCCCTCCTTCTAAACCCCATAACTTTTTTATTTCTCCGCTCCCAGAGCCATATGAGGTCTTAATTTTTGCGGGACAAATTTTTCTTCATGATGCTACCATTAATTATTCTATATAATGTACTGGGAAGCAGGAAAAAAATTCAGAATGGGGTGGATTTGAAGAAAAAATGCGACTTTCTTACGGGCTTTGGTTTTACGGCGTTCACTGTGCAGCCAAAATGACATGTGCCCTATATTCTGTGTTTCGGTACGGTTCCAGGGATACCAAATTTATATGGTTTTATTTACATTTTGACCCCTAAAAAAAATTCCAAGGCTGTGTTAAAAAAATTTTTTTCTAAAAGTCGCCATATTCCGATGGCCGTAACTTTTTTATACGTAAGTGTACGGGGATTCATAGGGCGACTTTTTTTGCGGGGTCAGGTGTACTTTTTAGTTCTACCATTTTCGGGAAATGTTATTGCTTTGATCGCTTTTTATTCAAATTTTTATCAGAATCAAAACAGTGAAAAAATGGCGGTTTGGCACTTTTGACTATTTTTCCTGCTACGGCGTTTACCGAACAGGAAAAATATTTTTATAGATTTGTAGAGCGGGCGATTTCGGACGCGGGGATACCTAACATGTATATGTTTCACAGTTTTTAATTACTTTTATATGTGTTCTAGGGAAAGGGGGGTGATTTGAACTTTTAATTCTTTTTATATTTTTTTATATTTTTTTAACTTTTTTTAAATTTTTTTTTTTTGCATTTATTAGACCCCCTAGGGGTGTTGAACCCCAGGGGGTCTGATCACTAATGCAATGCATTACAATGCTAATGCATTGCAATGCATTGCAAAAAAGCATCTTTTCTTTTGCAGGCTGCATAGACCAGCCTGCAAAAGAGAGGATTTGCAGACAAGCCTGGGAGCCTGTACAAGGCTCCCGGCTGTCATGGCAATGGGACGTCAGCCCTGGAGCATGCTCCAGGAGCCGGCGATCCCGGCCAAAATGGCGGCGCCCATGCGCCGCTGGGAAAATGGTGCCTCCGGCGCCGCGGTCAAAGGCGCCGGAGGGGTTAATGCCGCCGATCGGTCCGGGGACCGATCAGAGGCATTAGAGCCAGTTGTCTATTGCTTAAAGCAGTAGACACCCGGCGGCTATGGCGGCTGCCCGGCTCCCGGGCGGTCGCCATTGTTACAGACCCGACATGCGCCGTACTATTACGGCGCATGTCGGGAAGGGGTTAAAACCATAAGAAAAGAACTTAATTAAAAGAAACCGGTTAAAATCAGGGAAGTCCTTTCCACCCAGCTTTATCGGCTTCATTACTTCTGACTAGAGATGAGCGAACACTGTACGGATCAGCCGATCCGAACAGCACGCACCCATAGAAATGAATGGAAGCACCTGTGAAGCTGACTTTGCCGGCGGCCGGCGTCACAGGTGCTTCCATTCATTTCTATGGGTGCGTGCTGTTCGGATCGGCTGATCCGAACAGTGTTCGCTCATCTCTACTTCTGACCGCTTCAGTTTCTCCATCTTAGAATTCCAAAAGAAAGTAAAACATGCTTTTGTTAATTTTCTCAGCAATATGGTGGGCGGAGTGAAAACAAGGCTTAAATACAATAAAATAGGTAAAACCACCATCTTGGTAATTAAAACCTTTCCATTCATACTCAAGTCTCTCATTTTCCACGCACACAACTTCTTATTAATCTTATCTGCCACCATGTTCCAGGAATTAAGATCATTGTTCGACTCGTTAAAAGAGATACCTAAAATAGTAATAGAATCAGAAATAGTTACTGGTATGTCCCTAAAATCAAAACGTCCGATTGGTAAAATGGTACTATTGTTAAGATTGATTTTAAAACCCGAAGCACAACAATAAAAGTCAATTTGTCTCAAAGTCTTGGTGATGGAAGGGGTGTCCCTGCAGAATATCGCGACATCGTCCATATACCCCACTGCTTTGGCCTCAAGTCCACCAGGAAGGGGGATTCCTCGGATCTGCTTATCTCTTCTTATTGCACATAAAAGAGACTCCAGGGCACAGATAAAAAGCAGTGGGGATAAGGGACACCCCTGCTTTACTCCAGAATTTAAAAGTACCTCTTGGGACATAAAACCATTAACTAAAATACAGCTAGTACAGTTTGTATAAAATGCCTTAAGAGACGATAAAAAGCTAGACGGCATGCCCATTTTCTCTAAAACCTTAAAAAGATAAAAGTGTGAAACACGGTCAAAAGCCTTATTGAAATCAATTGATAAAACCGCCACTTTACCTTTTCTGGCTTTCACATCCTCTATGACGTCTTTTACCAAATTTATGTTATCCCAGATGCTCCTGCCAGGGATGGCGCACACTTGATTGGAGTGTATGATTTTAGCTGCTATGGTCTTAATTCTGTTAGCACATACCTTAGCCATAATTTTATAATCCATGTTGAGCAGAGTTATTGGCCTCCAATTTTTTAAATTGTTTTTCTCACCTTTCTTGTGTATCAGTGTCACCACCCCCTTGCGCCAGGACTTTGGTAAAACTTTTGATCTAAAAACCTCTCTAAAAAGACAGATACGTTTTATGATGTCTTAAAAAATGATCTTAACATAAAATTCACTTGGCAAGCCGTCTAGCCCAGGCACCTTCCCAGTTTTAAAACTCTTAGTTACCTCTAAAATTTCTTGTTCACTAAGATCATCTGTTAAAAACTTTTGGGAAGTTGGATCTAAAATAGCCGTAACCTCTTTTAACGAGTCCTCTAAAAAAATATGGATCCACGGGCTTCTCTGTAAAAAGATTTGAATAAAAGTCATGAACTTTATTTAAAAGGTCCTGCATATCGGTGGCCCCGTCCAGTTCTTCAATATGTGATTTTTTAACATTTCTCTTTTTAAAAAAGTATCTGGTACATTTCTCATCTTCTTCCACGTGCTTGGCACGGGAGTTAAAAATTATTTGTTTTCCTTTTTGCTCTAAGCACTTCTCAATATCCTTTCTTTCCTTTAAAATCTCGGGGCCAACCTCCACAACTTGTTCTCGTAGTCTATGCAGGGCCTGCAGGCGGGCATTTAACTCTTCATAAAAATTACGTTTTTCTTTAGCGAGTCTCTTACCTAAACGGATGAAGTAGGTTTTAATACGCTTCTTCATGTTCTCCCACCATACGGTAATCGGGGTTCGAGGATTTTTTGCCCGCCTGCACTCCAGATAAAATGCTTTAAAATCTTCTAAAACCCGTGGATCCTCTAAAACGGAGACGTTCATCCTCCAGGTATTGAGACCGGTAGAGTGTTTAAGATCAACTGTTACTCTAAAATGTAAAATCTTATGGTCTGAAAATATATTGAATAAAAGGTTACACCTCGATGGCAGTACGTCCTTGGAACAAAAAATAAAATCAATTCTTGAGCTACATGTGGAATTGCTCCAGCTGGCACCGGCACCCTCCGGTACGTTTCCGTGGCAGCTCTTCCACACATCTTTCAGTCCATTATCTATTACTAAATTTTTTAACATACCGGAGGTCTTGTCGTATTTCCTGCTGGTGCTTGCAGTCTGCCAGTGCTCACCTTTAAGGACGCAGTTAAAATCCCCGGCAAGGACAAGGGGCTCCACCGTGTTGATATGAAGTGCCAGAACCTCCAGCATTCTTGCCCGCTCCGTCTTATCTGGGGAAGCATAAAAGTTTAAAAACTGCCATCGGGTGCCCGCAATTAAAACCTTCACCAATAAAATTCCACCTGGTAAAACTTCTAAAACAGAATCCAATAAAACGTCTCTTTTAAAAAGTATGGCCACTCCTGCATGTCCAGGCTCGTTCGAGCCGGACCATACTGATGACCCGTACCTCCAATCCTTTTGATATTCTTCATAATCTGGTCGGTGGGGAATATTACATTCTTGTAAGAAAATAACAGAGGCTCCCAGGAACGCCAGGTAATTAAATTAAGCCAACCTTCTGTTTTTGCTGTTGGCACCACGCACATTGAGTGACAAACCATGGAGAGCAGCCATTGATGATGATGATGGAAGGAAAAAAACCAAACAGTCAACAGGAAGACAAAATTCTTAACGACACTGGAAATTCACACATCCCCACCAACTCGCCCTTGACCTACGCCCTCGTCCTCACTGGACCCACCTGGAAGGTGGTAGGAGAAGGAACTGGCATCAGAGTCCTCACTGCCCAGACTATTAGGGGGGTGCTGTGTATAACACTATTAGGGGGGTTCTGTGTATAACACTATTAGGGGTGTGCTGTGTATTAAACTAATAGGGGGGTGCTGTGTATAAACCTATTAAGGGGTTGTTGTGTATAACACTATTAGGGTGGTGCTGTGTATTAAACTATTATGGGGGTGCTGTGTATAACACTATTAGGGGGGTGCTGTGTATTAAACTATTAGGGGGGTGCTGTGTATTAAACTATTAGGGGGGTGCTGTGTATAACACTATTAGGGGGTTGCTGTGTATTAAACTATTAGGGGGCTGCTGTGAATAACACTATTAGGGGGGTGCTGTGTATTAAACTATTAGGGGGGTGCTGTGTATTAAACTATTAGGGGTTGCTGTGTATAAGACTATTAGGTGGGTACTGTGTATTAAACTATTAGGGGGGTGCTGTGTATAACACTATTAGGGGGGTGCTGTGTATTAAACTATTAGGGGGGTGCTGTGTATTAAACTATTAGGGGGGTACTGTGTATAACACTATTAGGGGGTGCTGTGTATTAAACTATTAGGGGGGTGATGTGTATAACACTATTAGGGGGTGCTGTGTATTAATCTATTAGGGGGTGCTGTGTATAACACTATTAGGGGGGTGCTGTGTATTAAACTATTAGGGGGGTGCTGTGTATAATACTATTAGGGGGGTGCTGTGTATTAAACTATTAGGGGGGTGCTGTGTATTAAACTATTAGGTGGGTGCTGTGTATAACACTATTAGGGGGTTGCTGTGTATTAAACTATTAGGGGGCTGCTGTGAATAACACTATTAGGGGGTGCTGTGTATTAAACTATTAGGGGGGTGCTGTGTATTAAACTATTAGGGGTTGCTGTGTATAACACTATTAGGTGGGTACTGTGTATTAAACTATTAGGGGGGTGCTGTGTATAACACTATTAGGGGGGTGCTGTGTATTAAACTATTAGGGGGGTGCTGTGTATTAAACTATTAGGGGGGTACTGTGTATAACACTATTAGGGGGTGCTGTGTATTAAACTATTAGGGGGGTGATGTGTATAACACTATTAGGGGGTGCTGTGTATTAATCTATTAGGGGGTGCTGTGTATAACACTATTAGGGGGGTGCTGTGTATTAAACTATTAGGGGGGTGCTGTGTATAATACTATTAGGGGGTGTTGTGTATTAAACTATTAGGGGGGTGCTGTGTATTAAACTATTAGGGGGGTGCTGTTTATTAAACTATTAGGGGGGTGCTGTGTATTAAACTATTATGGGGGTGCTGTGTATAACACTATTAGGGGTTGCTGTGTATTAAACTATTAGGGGGGTGCTGTGTATAATACTCTTAGGGGGGTGCTGTGTATTAAACTATTAGGGGGGTGCTGTGTATAACACTATTAGGGGGGTGCTGTGTATAACACAATTAGGGGGGTGCTGTGTATAACACTATTAGGTGGTGCTGTGTATTAAACTATTAGGGGGGTGCTGTGTATAACACTATTAGGGGGGTGCTGTGTATAACACTATTAGGGGGTGCTGTGTATTAAACTATTAGGGGGGTGCTGTGTATAACACTATTAGGGGGGTGCTGTGTATTAAACTATTAGGGGGGTGCTGTGTATAACACTATTAGGGGGATGCTGTGTATAACACTATTAGGGGGGTGCTGTGTATTAAACTATTAGGGGGGTGCTGTGTATAACACTATTAGGGGGGTGCTGTGTATAACACTATTAGGGGGCTGCTGTGTATTAAACTATTAGGGGGGGT
Organism: Leptodactylus fuscus; assembly: GCF_031893055.1. Lineage (NCBI taxonomy): Eukaryota > Metazoa > Chordata > Amphibia > Anura > Leptodactylidae > Leptodactylus > Leptodactylus fuscus. The sequence goes on along the minus strand of NW_027440771.1, from coordinate 31,752 downwards.
GCTGTGTATAACACTATTAGGGGGGTGCTGTGTATTAAACTATTAGGGGGGTGCTGTGTATAACACTATTAGGGGGGTGCTGTGTATAACACTATTAGGGGGTGCTGCGTATTAAACTATTAGGGGGTGCTGTGTATAACACTATTAGGGGGGTGCTGTGTATAACACTATTAGGGGGGTGCTGTGTATAACACTATTGGGGGGTGCTGTGTATTAAACTATTAGGGGGTGCTGTGTATTAAGCTATTAGGGGGGTGCTGTGTATTAAACTATTAGGAGGGTGCTGTCTATTAAACTATTAGGGGGTTGCTGTCTATTAAACTATTAGGGGGGTGCTGTCTATTAAACTATTAGGGGGGTGCTGTCTATTAAACTATTAGGGGGGTGCTGTGTATAGCACTATTAGGGGGGTGCTGTGTATTAAACTATTAGGGGGGTGCTGTGTATTAAACTATTAGGGGGGTGCTGTGTATTAAACTATTAGGGGGGTGCTGTGTATAACACTATTAGGGGGGGTGCTGTGTATAACACTATTAGGGGGGTGCTGTGTATTAAACTATTAGGGGGGTGCTGTGTATAACACTATTAGGGGGGTGCTGTGTATTAAACTATTAGGGGGGTGCTGTGTATTAAACTATTAGGGGAGTGCTGTGTATTAAACTATTAGGGGAGTGCTGTGTATTAAACTATTATGGGGGTGCTGTGTATTAAACTATTAGGGGGGTGTTGTGTATTAAACTATTAGGGGGGTGCTGTATATAACACTATTAGGGGGCTGCTGTGTATTAAACTATTAGGGGGGTGCTGTGTATAACACTATTAGGGGGTGCTGTGTATAACACTATTAGGGGGGTGCTGTGTATTAAACTATTAGGGGGGTGCTGTGTATAACACTATTAGGTGGGTACTGTGTATTAAACTATTAGGGGGGTGCTGTGTATAACACTATTAGGGGGGTGCTGTGTATAACACTATTAGGGGGTGCTGTGTATTAAACTATTAGGGGGGTGCTGTGTATAACACTATTAGGGGGGTGCTGTGTATTAAACTATTAGGGGGGTGCTGTGTATAACACTATTAGGGGGATGCTGTGTATAACACTATTAGGGGGGTGCTGTGTATTAAACTATTAGGGGGGTGCTGTGTATAACACTATTAGGGGGGTGCTGTGTATAACACTATTAGGGGGCTGCTGTGTATTAAACTATTAGGGGGGTACTGTGTATAACACTATTAGGGGGGTGCTGTGTATTAAACTATTAGGGGGGTGCTGTGTATAACACTATTAGGGGGGTGCTGTGTATAACACTATTAGGGGGTGCTGCGTATTAAACTATTAGGGGGTGCTGTGTATAACACTATTAGGGGGGTGCTGTGTATAACACTATTAGGGGGGTGCTGTGTATAACACTATTGGGGGGTGCTGTGTATTAAACTATTAGGGGGTGCTGTGTATTAAGCTATTAGGGGGGTGCTGTGTATTAAACTATTAGGAGGGTGCTGTCTATTAAACTATTAGGGGGTTGCTGTCTATTAAACTATTAGGGGGGTGCTGTCTATTAAACTATTAGGGGGGTGCTGTCTATTAAACTATTAGGGGGGTGCTGTGTATAGCACTATTAGGGGGGTGCTGTGTATTAAACTATTAGGGGGGTGCTGTGTATTAAACTATTAGGGGGGTGCTGTGTATTAAACTATTAGGGGGGTGCTGTGTATAACACTATTAGGGGGGGTGCTGTGTATAACACTATTAGGGGGGTGCTGTGTATTAAACTATTAGGGGGGTGCTGTGTATAACACTATTAGGGGGGTGCTGTGTATTAAACTATTAGGGGGTGCTGTGTATTAAACTATTAGGGGAGTGCTGTGTATTAAACTATTAGGGGAGTGCTGTGTATGAAACTATTATGGGGGTGCTGTGTATTAAACTATTAGGGGGGTGTTGTGTATTAAACTATTAGGGGGGTGCTGTATATAACACTATTAGGGGGCTGCTGTGTATTAAACTATTAGGGGGGTGCTGTGTATAACACTATTAGGGGGTGCTGTGTATAACACTATTAGGGGGGTGCTGTGTATTAAACTATTAGGGGGGTGCTGTGTATAACACTATTAGGTGGGTACTGTGTATTAAACTATTAGGGGGGTGCTGTGTATAACACTATTAGGGGGGTGCTGTGTATTAAACTATTAGGGGGTGCTGTGTATTAAGCTATTAGGGGGGTGCTGTGTATTAAACTATTAGAGGGGTGCTGTGTATAACACTATTGGGGGGTGCTGTGTATTAAACTATTAGGGGGTGCTGTGTATTAAGCTATTAGGGGGGTGCTGTGTATTAAACTATTAGGGGGGTGCTGTGTATTAAACTATTAGGGGGGTGCTGTGTATAACACTATTAGGGGGGTGCTGTGTATAACACTATTAGGGGGGTGCTGTGTATTAAACTATAAGGGGGGTGCTGTGTATAACACTATTAGGGGGGTGCTGTGTATTAAACTATTAGGGGGGTGCTGTGTATAACACTATTAGGTGGGTGCTGTGTATAACACTATTAGGGGGGTGCTGTGTATTACACTATTAGGGGGGTGCTGTGTATAACACTATTAGGGGAGTGTGTGTATTAAACTATTAGGGGGGTGCTGTGTATTAAACTATTAGGGGGTGCATTGTATTAAACTATTAGGGGGGTGCTGTGTATAACACTATTAGGGGGTGCTGTGTATTAAACTATTAGAGGGTGCTGTGTAGAACACTATTAGGGGGTGCTGTGTATAACACTATTAGGGGGGTGCTGTGTATTAAACTATTAGGGGGTGCTGTGTATTAAACTATTAGGGGGGTGCTGTGTATAACACTATTAGGGGGGTGCTGTGTATTAAACTATTAGGGGGGTGCTGTGTATATCACTATTAGGGGGGTGCTTTGTATTAAACTATTAGGGGGGTGATGTGTATAACACTATTAGGGGGGGTGCTGTGTATAACACTATTAGGGGGGTGCTGTGTATTAAACTATTAGGGGGGTGCTGTGTATTAAACTATTAGGGGAGTGCTGTGTATTCAACTATTAGGGGAGTGCTGTGTATTAAACTATTATGGGGGTGCTGTGTATTAAACTATTAGGGGGGTGTTGTGTATTAAACTATTAGGGGGGTTCTGTGTATAACACTATTAGGGGGGTGCTGTGTATTAAACTATTAGGGGGGTGCTGTGTATAACACTATTAGGGGGGTGCTGTGTATTAAACTATTAGGGGGGTGCTGTGTATTAAACTATTAGGGGAGTGCTGTGTATTCAACTATTAGGGGAGTGCTGTGTATTAAACTATTATGGGGGTGCTGTGTATTAAACTATTAGGGGGGTGTTGTGTATTAAACTATTAGGGGGGTTCTGTGTATAACACTATTAGGGGGGTGCTGTGTATTAAACTATTAGGGGGGTGCTGTGTATTAAACTATTAGGGGAGTGCTGTGTATTAAACTATTAGGGGGTGCTGTGTATTAAGTTATTAGCGGGGTTCTGTGTATAACACTATTGGGGGGTGCTGTGTATTAAACTATTAGGGGGTGCTGTGTATTAAGCTATTAGGGGGGTGCTGTGTATTAAACTATTAGGGGGGTGCTGTGTATTAAACTATTAGGGGGGTGCTGTGTATTAAGCTATTAGGGGGGTGCTGTGTATTAAACTATTAGGGGGGTGCTGTGTATTAAACTATTAGGGGGGTGCTGTGTATTAAACTATAAGGGGGGTGCTGTGTATAACACTATTAGGGGGGTGCTGTGTATTAAACTATTAGGGGGGTGCTGTGTATAAAACTATTAGGTGGGTGCTGTGTATAACACTATTAGGGGGGTGATGTGTATAACACTATTAGGGGGGGTGCTGTGTATAACACTATTAGGGGAGTGCTGTGTATTACACTATTAGGGGGGTGCTGTGTATAACACTATTAGGGGGGTGCTGTGTATTAAACTATTAGGGGTGTGCTGTGTATTAAACTATTAGGGGGTGCTGTGTATTAAACTATTAGGGGGGTGCTGTGTATAACACTATTAGGGGGTGCTGTGTATTAAACTATTAGAGGGTGCTGTGTAGAACACTATTAGGGGGGTGCTGTGTATAACACTATTAGGGGGGTGCTGTGTATTAAACTATTAGGGGGTGCTGTGTATTAAACTATTAGGGGGGTGCTGTGTATAACACTATTAGGGGGGTGCTGTGTATTAAACTATTAGGGGGGTGTAGTGTATAACACTATTAGGGGGGTGCTGTGTATTAAACTATTAGGGGGGGTGCTGTGTATAACACTATTAGGGGGGTGCTGTGTATAACACTATTAGGGGGGTGCTGTGTATAACACTATTAGGGGGGTGCTGTGTATTAAACTATTAGGGGGGTGCTGTGTATAACACTATTAGGGGGGTGCTGTGTAAAACACTATTAGGGGGTGCTGTGTATTTAACTATTAGGGGGTGCTGTGTATAACACTATTAGTGGGGTGCTGTGTATAACACTATTAGTGGGTGCTGTGTATAACACTATTAGGGGGGTGCTGTGTATTAAACTATTAGAGGGGTGCTGTGTATAACACTATTGGTAAGGGTGCTGTGTATTAAACTATTAGGGGGTGCTGTGTATTAAGCTATTAGGGGGGTGCTGTGTATTAAACTATTAGGGGGGTGCTGTGTACTAAACTATTAGGGGGTGCTGTGTATTAAGCTATTAGGGGGGTGCTGTGTATTAAACTATTAGGGGGGTGCTGTGTATAACACTATTAGGGGGGTGCTGTGTATTACACTATTAGGGGGGTGCTGTGTATTAAACTATTAGGGGGGTGCTGTGTATAACACTATTAGGGGGTTGCTGTGTATTAAACTATTAGAAGGGTGCTGTGTATTAAACTATTAGGGGGTGCTGTGTATTAAACTATTAGGGGGATGCTGTGTATTAAACTATTAGGGGGGTGCTGTGTATAACACTATTAGGGGGGTGCTGTGTATTACACTATTAGGGGGGTGCTGTGTATAACACTATTAGGGGGGTGCTGTGTATTAAACTATTAGGGGGGGTGCTGTGTATTAAACTATTAGGGGGATGCTGTGTATAACACTATTAGGGGGGTTCTGTGTATTAAACTATTAGGGGGGTGCTGTGTTTTAAACTATTAGGGGGTTGCTGTCTATTAAACTATTAGGGGGGTGCTGTGTATTAAACTATTAGGGGGGTGCTGTGTATAACACTATTAGGGGGGTGCTGTGTATTAAACTATTAGGGGGGTGCTGTGTATAACACTAATAGGGGGGTGCTGTGTATTAAACTATTAGGGGGGTGCTGTGTATAACACTATTAGAGGGTGCTGTGTATTAAACTATTAGGGGGGTGCTGTGTATTAAACTATTAGGGGGTGCTGTGTATTAAACTATTAGGGGGGTGCTGTGTATAACACTATTAGGGGGTGCTGTGTATTAAACTATTAGAGGGTGCTGTGTAGAACACTATTAGGGGGTGCTGTGTATAACACTATTAGGGGGTTGCTGTGTATTAAACTATTAGGGGGTGCTGTGTATTAAACTATTAGGGGGGTGCTGTGTATAACACTATTAGGGGGGTGCTGTGTATTAAACTATTAGGGGTTGCTGTGTATAACACTATTAGGGGGGTGCTGTGTATTAAACTATTAGGGGGGTGTGCTTTGTATAACACTATTAGGGGGGTGCTGTGTATAACACTATTAGGGGGTGCTGTGTATAACACTATTAGGGGGGTGCTGTGTATTAAACTATTAGGGGGGTGCTGTGTATAACACTATTAGGTGGGTGCTGTGTAGAACACTATTAGGGGGGTGCTGTGTATAACACTATTAAGGGGGTGCTGTGTATTAAACTATTAGGGGGTGCTGTGTATTAAGCTATTAGGGGGGTGCTGTGTATTAAACTATTAGAGGGGTGCTGTGTATAACACTATTAGGGGGGTGCTGTGTATAACACTATTAGGGGGGTGCTGTGTATTAAACTATAAGGGGGGTGCTGTGTATAACACTATTAGGGGGGTGCTGTGTATTAAACTATTAGGGGGGTGCTGTGTATAACACTATTAGGTGGGTGCTGTGTATAACACTATTAGGGGGGTACTGTGTATTACACTATTAGGGGGGTGCTGTGTATAACACTATTAGGGGAGTGCTGTGTATTAAACTATTAGGGGGGTGCTGTGTATTAAACTATTAGGGGGTGCATTGTATTAAACTATTAGGGGGGTGCTGTGTATAACACTATTAGGGGGTGCTGTGTATTAAACTATTAGAGGGTGCTGTGTAGAACACTATTAGGGGGTGCTGTGTATAACACTATTAGGGGGGTGCTGTGTATTAAACTATTAGGGGGTGCTGTGTATTAAACTATTAGGGGGGTGCTGTGTATAACACTATTAGGGGGTTGATGTGTATTAAACTATTAGGGGGTGCTGTGTATTTAACTATTAGGGGGTGCTGTGTATAACACTATTAGTGGGGTGCTGTGTATAACACTATTAGTGGGTGCTGTGTATAACACTATTAGGGGGGTGCTGTGTATTAAACTATTAGAGGGGTGCTGTGTATAACACTATTAGGTGGGTGCTGTGTATAACACTATTAGGGGGGTGCTTTGTATTAAACTATTAGGGGGGTGATGTGTATAACACTATTAGGGGGGGTGCTGTGTATAACACTATTAGGGGGGTGCTGTGTATTAAACTATTAGGGGGGTGCTGTGTATTAAACTATTAGGGGAGTGCTGTGTATTCAACTATTAGGGGAGTGCTGTGTATTAAACTATTATGGGGGTGCTGTGTATTAAACTATTAGGGGGGTGTTGTGTATTAAACTATTAGGGGGGTTCTGTGTATAACACTATTAGGGGGGTGCTGTGTATTAAACTATTAGGGGGGTGCTGTGTATAACACTATTAGGGGGTGCTGTGTATAACACTATTAGGGGGGTGCTGTGTATTAAACTATTAGGGGGGTGCTGTGTATTAAACTATTAGGGGAGTGCTGTGTATTAAACTATTAGGGGGTGCTGTGTATTAAGTTATTAGGGGGGTTCTGTGTATTAAACTATTAGAGGGTTGCTGTGTATAACACTATTGGGGGGTGCTGTGTATTAAACTATTAGGGGGTGCTGTGTATTAAGCTATTAGGGGGGTGCTGTGTATTAAACTATTAGGGGGGTGCTGTGTATTAAACTATTAGGGGGGTGCTGTGTATTAAGCTATTAGGGGGGTGCTGTGTATTAAACTATTAGGGGGGTGCTGTGTATTAAACTATTAGGGGGGTGCTGTGTATTAAACTATAAGGGGGGTGCTGTGTATAACACTATTAGGGGGGTGCTGTGTATTAAACTATTAGGGGGGTGCTGTGTATAAAACTATTAGGTGGGTGCTGTGTATAACACTATTAGGGGGGTGATGTGTATAACACTATTAGGGGGGGTGCTGTGTATAACACTATTAGGGTGAGTGCTGTGTACTACACTATTAGGGGGGTGCTGTGTATAACACTATTAGGGGGGTGCTGTGTATTAAACTATTAGGGGTGTGCTGTGTATTAAACTATTAGGGGGTGCTGTGTATTAAACTATTAGGGGGGTGCTGTGTATAACACTATTAGGGGGTGCTGTGTATTAAACTATTAGAGGGTGCTGTGTAGAACACTATTAGGGGGGTGCTGTGTATAACACTATTAGGGGGGTGCTGTGTATTAAACTATTAGGGGGTGCTGTGTATTAAACTATTAGGGGGGTGCTGTGTATAACACTATTAGGGGGGTGCTGTGTATTAAACTATTAGGGGGGTGCTGTGTATAACACTATTAGGGGGGTGCTGTGTATTAAACTATTAGGGGGGGTGCTGTGTATAACACTATTAGGGGGGTGCTGTGTATAACACTATTAGGGGGGTGCTGTGTATAACACTATTAGGGTGGTGCTGTGTATTAAACTATTAGGGGGGTGCTGTGTATAACACTATTAGGGGGGTGCTGTGTATAACACTATTAGGGGGTGCTGTGTATTTAACTATTAGGGGGTGCTGTGTATAACACTATTAGTGGGGTGCTGTGTATAACACTATTAGTGGGTGCTGTGTATAACACTATTAGGGGGGTGCTGTGTATTAAACTATTAGAGGGGTGCTGTGTATAACACTATTGGGGGGTGCTGTGTATTAAACTATTAGGGGGTGCTGTGTATTAAGCTATTAGGGGGGTGCTGTGTATTAAACTATTAGGGGGGTGCTGTGTACTAAACTATTAGGGGGTGCTGTGTATTAAGCTATTAGGGGGGTGCTGTGTATTAAACTATTAGGGGGGGTGCTGTGTATAACACTATTAGGGGGGTGCTGTGTATTACACTATTAGGGGGGTGCTGTGTATTAAACTATTAGGGGGGTGCTGTGTATAACACTATTAGGGGGGTGCTGTGTATTAAACTATTAGGGGGGTGCTGTGTATTAAACTATTAGGGGGTGCTGTGTATTAAACTATTAGGGGGATGCTGTGTATTAAACTATTAGGGGGGTGCTGTGTATAACACTATTAGGGGGGGTGCTGTGTATTACACTATTAGGGCGGTGCTGTGTATTAAACTATTAGGGGGGTGCTGTGTATAACACTATTAGGGCGGTGCTGTGTATTAAACTATTAGGGGGGGTGCTGTGTATTAAACTATTAGGGGGATGCTGTGTATAACACTATTAGGGGGGTTCTGTGTATTAAACTATTAGGGGGGTGCTGTGTTTTAAACTATTAGGGGGTTGCTGTCTATTAAACTATTAGGGGGGTGCTGTGTATTAAACTATTAGGGGGGTGCTGTGTATAACACTATTAGGGGGGTGCTGTGTATTAAACTATTAGGGGGGTGCTGTGTATAACACTAATAGGGGGGTGCTGTGTATTAAACTATTAGGGGGGTGCTGTGTATTAAACTATTAGGGGGTGCTGTGTATTAAACTATTAGGGGGGTGCTGTGTATAACACTATTAGGGGGTTGCTTTGTATTAAACTATTAGGGGGTGCTGTGTATTAAACTATTAGGGGGGTGCTGTGTATAACACTATTAGGGGGTGCTGTGTATTAAACTATTAGGGGTTGCTGTGTATAACACTATTAGGGGGGTGCTGTGTATTAAACTATTAGGGGGGTGTGCTTTGTATAACACTATTAGGGGGGTGCTGTGTATAACACTATTAGGGGGGTGCTGTGTATAACACTATTAGGAGGGTGCTGTGTATTAAACTATTAGGGGGGTGCTGTGTATAACACTATTAGGGGGGTGCTGTGTATAACACTATTAGGGGGGTGCTGTGTATTAAACTATTAGGGGGTGCTGTGTATAACACTATTAGGGGGGTGCTGTGTATTAAACTATTAGGGGGGTGCTGTGTATAACACTATTAGGGGGGTGCTGTGTATAACACTATTAGTGGGTGCTGTGTATTAAACTATTAGGGGGTACTGTGTATAACACTATTAGGGGGGTGCTGTGTATAACACTATTAGGGGGGTGCTGTGTATAACACTATTAGGGGGTGCTGTGTATAACACTATTAGGGGGGTGCTGTGTATTAAACTATTAGAGGGGTGCTGTGTATAACACTATTGGGGGGTGCTGTGTATTAAACTATTAGGGGGTGCTGTGTATTAAGCTATTAGGGGGGTGCTGTGTATTAAACTATTAGGGGGTGCTGTGTATTAAACTATTAGGGGGTGCTGTGTATTAAGCTATTAGGGGGGTGCTGTGTATTAAACTATTAGGGGGGTGCTGTGTATAACACTATTAGGGGGGTGCTGTGTATAACACTATTAGGGGGGTGCTGTGCATTAAACTATTAGGGGGGTGCTGTGCATAACACTATTAGGGGGGTGCTGTGCATTAAACTATTAGGGGGGTGCTGTGCATTAAACTATTAGGAGGGTGCTGTGCATTAAACTATTAGGGTGGTGCTGTGTATAACACTATTAGGGGGGTGCTGTGTATTAAACTATTAGGGGGGTGCTGTGTATAACACTATTAGGGGGTGCTGTGTATTAAACTATTAGGGGGATGCTGTGTAATAAACTATTAGGGGGGTGCTGTATATAACACTATTAGGGGGGTGATGTGTATAACACTATTAGGGGGGGTGCTGTGTATAACACTATTAGGGGGGTGCTGTGTATTACACTATTAGGGGGGTGCTGTGTGTAACACTATTAGGGGGGTGCTGTGTATTAAACTATTAGGGGTGTGCTGTGTATTAAACTATTAGGGGGTGCTGTGTATTAAACTATTAGGTGGGTGCTGTGTATAACACTATTAGGGGGTGCTGTGTATTAAACTATTAGAGGGTGCTGTGTAGAACACTATTAGGGGGGTGCTGTGTATTAAACTATTAGGGGGGGTGCTGTGTATAACACTATTAGGGGGGTGCTGTGTATAACACTATTAGGGGGGTGCTGTGCATTAAACTATTAGGGGGTGCTGTGCATAACACTATTAGGGGGGTTCTGTGCATTAAACTATTAGGGGGGTGCTGTGCATTAAACTATTAGGAGGGTGCTGTGCATTAAACTATTAGGGGGGTGCTGTGTATAACACTATTAGGGGGGTGCTGTGTATTAAACTATTAGGGGGTGCTGTGTATAACACTATTAGGGGGTGCTGTGTCTTAAACTATTATGGGGGTGATGTATTAAACTATTAGGGGGTGCTGTGTATTAAACTATTAGGGGGGTGCTGTGTATAACACTATTAGGGGGTGCTGTGTATTAAACTATTAGAGGGTGCTGTGTAGAACACTATTAGGGGGGTGCTGTGTATAACACTATTAGGGGGGTGCTGTGTATTAAACTATTAGGGGGTGCTGTGTATTAAACTATTAGGGGGGTGCTGTGTATAACACTATTAGGGGGGTGCTGTGTATTAAACTATTAGGGGGGTGCTGTGTATAACACTATTAGGGGGTGCTGTGTATTAAACTATTAGGGGGGTGCTGTGTATAACACTATTAGGGGGGTGCTGTGTATAACACTATTAGGGGGGTGCTGTGTATAACACTATTAGGGGGGTGCTGTGTATTAAACTATTAGGGGGGTGCTGTGTATAACACTATTAGAGGGGTGCTGTGTATAACACTATTAGGGGGGTGCTGTGTATTAAACTATTAGGGGGGTGCTGTGTATAACACTATTAGGGGGGTGCTGTGTATTAAACTATTAGGGGGGTGCTGTGTATAACACTATTAGGGGGGTGCTGTGTATAACACTATTAGGGGGTGCTGTGTATTAAACTATTAGGGGGTGCTGTGTATAACACTATTAGGGGGGTGCTGTGTATAACACTATTAGGGGGTGCTGTGTATAACACTATTAGGGGGGTGCTGTGTATTAAACTATTAGAGGGGTGCTGTGTATAACACTATTGGGGGGTGCTGTGTATTAAACTATTAGGGGGTGCTGTGTATTAAGCTATTAGGGGGGTGCTGTGTATTAAACTATTAGGGGGGTGCTGTTTATTAAACTATTAGGGGTTGCTGTGTATTAAGCTATTAGGGGGGTGCTGTGTATTAAACTATTAGGGGGGTGCTGTGTATAACACTATTAGGGGGGTGCTGTGTATAACACTATTAGGGGGGTGCTGTGCATTAAACTATTAGGGGGTGCTGTGCATAACACTATTAGGGGGATGCTGTGCATTAAACTATTAGGGGGGTGCTGTGCATTAAACTATTAGGAGGGTGCTGTGCATTAAACTATTAGGGGGGTGCTGTGTATAACACTATTAGGAGGGTGCTGTGTATTAAACTATTAGGGGGGTGCTGTGTATAACACTATTAGGGGGTGCTGTGTATTAAACTATTAGGGGGTGCTGTGTATTAAACTATTAGGGGGATGCTATGTATAACACTATTAGGGGTTGCTGTGTATTAAACTATTAGGGGGGTGCTGTGTATAACACTATTAGGGGGGTGCTGTGTATTAATTATTAGGGGGGTGCTCTGTATAACTCTAATAGGGGGGTGCTGTGTATAACACTATTAGGGGGTGCTGTGTATAACACGATTAGGGGGGTGCTGTGTATAACACTATTAGGGGGGTGCTATATATAACACTATTAGGGGGTGCTGTGTATTAAACTAATAGGGGGGTGCTGTTTATTAAACTATTAAGGGGGTGCTGTGTATTAAACTATTAGGGGGGTGCTGTGTATAACACTATTAGGGGGGTGCTGTGTATAACACTATTAGGGGGGTGCTGTGTATTAAACTATTAGGGGGATGCTATGTATAACACTATTAGGGGGGTGCTGTGTATAACACTATTAGGGGGGTGCTGTGTATTAAATATTAGGGGGGTGCTCTGTATAACACTAATAGGGGGGTGCTGTGTATAACACTATTAGGGGGTGCTGTGTATAACACGATTAGGGGGTGCTGTGTATAACACTATTAGGGGGGTGCTGTATATAACACTATTAGGGGGGTGCTGTGTATTAAACTAATAGGGGGTGCTGTTTATTAAACTATTAAGGGGGTGCTGTGTATTAAAATATTAGGGGGGTGCTGTGTATAACACTATTAGGGGGGTGCTGTGTATTAAACTATTAGGGGGGTGCTGTGTATAACACTATTAGTGGGGTGCTGTGTATAACACTATTAGGGGGGTGCTGTGTATTAAACTATTAGGGGGGTGCTGTGTATACCACTACTAGGGGAGTGCTGTGTATAACACTATTAGGTGGGTGCTGTGTATTAAACTATTAGGGGGTGCTGTGTATGACACTATTAGGGGGGTGCTGTATATTAAACTATTAGGGGGGTGCTGTGTATAACACTATTAGGGGGGGTGCTGTGTATAACACTATTAGGGGGGGTGCTGTGTATAACACTATTAGGAGGGTGCTGTGTATAACACTATTAGGGGGGTGCTGTGTATTAAACTAATAGGGGGGTGCTGTGTATAACACTATTAAGGGGGTGCTGTGTATAACACTATTAGGGTGGTGCTGTGTATTAAACTATTAGGGGGGTGCGGTGTATAACACTATTAGGGGGGTGCTGTGTAATAAACTATTAGGGGGGTGCTGTGTATTAAACTATTAGGGGGGTGCTGTGTATAACACTATTAGGGGGGTGCTGTGTATTAAACTATTAGGGGGGTGCTGTGTATAACACTATTAGGGGGGTGCCGTGTATAACACCATTAGGGGGGTGTTGTGTATAACACTATTAGGGTGGTGCTGTATATTAAACTATTAGGGGGGGGTGCTGTGTATAACACTATTAGGGGGGTGCTGTATATTAAACTATTAGGGGGGTGCTGTGTATAACACTATTAGGGGGTTGCTTTGTATAACACTATTAGGGGGGTGTTGTGTATAACACTATTAGGGTGGTGCTGTGTATTAAACTATTAGGGGGGTGCTGTGTATAACACTATTAGGGGGGTGCTTTGTATAACACTATTAGGGGGGTGTTGTGTATAACACTATTAGGGTGGTGCTGTGTATTAAACTATTAGTGGGGTGCTATATATAACACTATTAGGGGGGTGCTGTGTATTAAACTATTAGGGGGGTGCTGTGTATTAAACTATTAGGGGGTGCTGTGTATTAAACTATTAGGGGGTGCTGTGTATAACACTATTAGGGGGTGCTGTGTATAACACTATTAGGGGGGTGCTGTGTATAACACTATTAGGGGGGTGCTGTGTATAACACTATTAGGGGGGTGCTGTGTATAACACTATTATGGGGGTGCTGTGTATTAAACTATTAGGGGGGTGCTGTGTATAACACTATTAGGGGGGTGCTGTGTATAACACTATTAAGGGGGTGCTGTGTATTAAACTATTAGGGGGGTGCTGTGTATTAAACTATTAGGGGGTGCTGTGTATTAAACTATTAGGGGGGTGCTGTGTATAACACTATTAGGGGGTGCTGTGTATTAAACTATTAGAGGGTGCTGTGTAGAACACTATTAGGGGGGTGCTGTGTATAACACTTTTAGGGGGGTGCTGTGTATTAAACTATTAGGGGGTGCTGTGTATTAAATTATTAGGGGGGTGCTGTGTATAACACTATTAGGGGGTGCTGTGTATTAAACTATTAGGGGGGTGCTGTGTATAACACTATTAGGGGGGTGCTGTGTATTAAACTATTAGGGGGGTGCTGTGTATAACACTATTAGGGGGGTGCTGTGTATTAAACTATTAGGGGGTGCTGTGTATAACACTATTAGGGGGGTGCTGTGTATAACACTATTAGGGGGTGCTGTGTATTAAACTATTAGGGGGTGCTGTGTATAACACTATTAGGGGGGTGCTGTGTATAACACTATTAGGGGGTGCTGTGTATAACACTATTAGGGGGGTGCTGCGTATTAAACTATTAGAGGGGTGCTGTGTATAACACTATTGGGGGGTGCTGTGTATTAAACTATTAGGGGGTGCTGTGTATTAAGCTATTAGGGGGGTGCTGTGTATTAAACTATTAGGGGGGTGCTGTGTATTAAACTATTAGGGGTTGCTGTGTATTAAGCTATTAGGGGGGTGCTGTGTATTAAACTATTAGGGGGGGTGCTGTGTATAACACTATTAGGGGGGTGCTGTGTATAACACTATTAGGGGGGTGCTGTGCATTAAACTATTAGGGGGTGCTGTGCATAACACTATTAGGGGGGTTCTGTGCATTAAACTATTAGGGGGGTGCTGTGCATTAAACTATTAGGAGGGTGCTGTGCATTAAACTATTAGGGGGGTGCTGTGTATAACACTATTAGGGGGGTGCTGTGTATTAAACTATTAGGGGGGTGCTGTGTATAACACTATTAGGGGGTGCTGTGTATTAAACTATTATGGGGGTGATGTATTAAACTATTAGGGGGTGCTGTGTATTAAACTATTAGGGGGGTGCTGTGTATAACACTATTAGGGGGTGCTGTGTATTAAACTATTAGAGGGTGCTGTGTAGAACACTATTAGGGGGGTGCTGTGTATTAAACTATTAGGGGGTGCTGTGTATTAAACTATTAGGGGGGTGCTGTGTATAACACTATTAGGGGGGTGCTGTGTATTAAACTATTACAGGGGTGCTGTGTATAACACTATTAGGGGGTGCTGTGTATTAAACTATTAGGGGGGTGCTGTGTATAACACTATTAGGGGGGTGCTGTGTATAACACTATTAGGGGGGTGCTGTGTATAACACTATTAGGGGGGTGCTGTGTATTAAACTATTAGGGGGGTGCTGTGTATAACACTATTAGAGGGGTGCTGTGTATAACACTATTAGGGGGGTGCTGTGTATTAAACTATTAGGGGGGTGCTGTGTATAACACTATTAGGGGGGTGCTGTGTATTAAACTATTAGGGGGGTGCTGTGTATAACACTATTAGGGGGGTGCTGTGTATAACACTATTAGGGGGTGCTGTGTATTAAACTATTAGGGGGTGCTGTGTATAACACTATTAGGGGGGTGCTGTGTATAACACTATTAGGGGGTGCTGTGTATAACACTATTAGGGGGGTGCCGTGTATTAAACTATTAGAGGGGTGCTGTGTATAACACTATTGGGGGGTGCTGTGTATTAAACTATTAGGGGGTGCTGTGTATTAAGCTATTAGGGGGGTGCTGTGTATTAAACTATTAGGGGGGTGCTGTGTATTAAACTATTAGGGGTTGCTGTGTATTAAGCTATTAGGGGGGTGCTGTGTATTAAACTATTAGGGGGGTGCTGTGTATAACACTATTAGGGGGGTGCTGTGTATAACACTATTAGGGGGGTGCTGTGCATTAAACTATTAGGGGGTGCTGTGCATAACACTATTAGGGGGATGCTGTGCATTAAACTATTAGGGGGGTGCTGTGCATTAAACTATTAGGAGGGTGCTGTGCATTAAACTATTAGGGGGGTGCTGTGTATAACACTATTAGGAGGGTGCTGTGTATTAAACTATTAGGGGGGTGCTGTGTATAACACTATTAGGGGGTGCTGTGTATTAAACTATTAGGGGGTGCTGTGTATTAAACTATTAGGGGGATGCTATGTATAACACTATTAGGGGGTGCTGTGTATTAAACTATTAGGGGGGTGCTGTGTATAACACTATTAGGGGGGTGCTGTGTATTAATTATTAGGGGGGTGCTCTGTATAACTCTAATAGGGGGGTGCTGTGTATAACACTATTAGGGGGTGCTGTGTATAACACGATTAGGGGGGTGCTGTGTATAACACTATTAGGGGGGTGCTATATATAACACTATTAGGGGGTGCTGTGTATTAAACTAATAGGGGGGTGCTGTTTATTAAACTATTAAGGGGGTGCTGTGTATTAAACTATTAGGGGGGTGCTGTGTATAACACTATTAGGGGGGTGCTGTGTATAACACTATTAGGGGGGTGCTGTGTATAACACTATTAGGGGGGTGCTGTGTACAACACTATTAGGGGGGTGCTGTGTATAACACTATTAGAGGGGTGCTGTGTATAACACTATTAGGGGGGGTGCTGTGTATTAAACTAGTAGGGGGTGCTGTGTATAACACTATTAGGGGGGTGCTGTGTATTAAACTATTAGGGGGTGATGTGTATAACACTATTAGGGGGGTGCTGTGTATAACACTATTAGGGGGTGCTGTGTATTAAACTATTAGGGGGTGCTGTGTATAACACTATTAGGGGGGTGCTGTGTATAACACTATTAGGGGGTGCTGTGTATAACACTATTAGGGGGGTGCTGTGTATTAAACTATTAGAGGGGTGCTTGTATAACACTATTGGGGGGTGCTGTGTATTAAACTATTAGGGGGTGCTGTGTATTAAGCTATTAGGGGGGTGCTGTGTATTAAACTATTAGGGGGGTGCTGTGTATTAAACTATTAGGGGTTGCTGTGTATTAGGCTATTAGGGGGGTGCTGTGTATTAAACTATTAGGGGGGTGCTGTGTATAACACTATTAGGGGGGTGCTGTGTATAACACTATTAGGGGGGTGCTGTGCATTAAACTATTAGGGGGTGCTGTGCATAACACTATTAGGGGGATGCTGTGCATTAAACTATTAGGGGGGTGCTGTGCATTAAACTATTAGGAGGGTGCTGTGCATTAAACTATTAGGGGGGTGCTGTGTATAACACTATTAGGAGGGTGCTGTGTATTAAACTATTAGGGGGGTGCTGTTGTATAACACTATTAGGGGGTGCTGTGTATTAAACTATTAGGGGGTGCTGTGTATTCAACTATTAGGGGGATGCTATGTATAACACTATTAGGGGGTGCTGTGTATTAAACTATTAGGGGGGTGCTGTGTATAACACTATTAGGGGGGTGCTGTGTATTAAATATTAGGGGGGTGCTCTGTATAACACTAATAGGGGGGTGCTGTGTATAACACTATTAGGGGGTGCTGTGTATAACACGATTAGGGGGGTGCTGTGTATAACACTATTAGGGGGGTGCTGTGTATAACACTATTAGGGGGGTGCTGTGTATAACACTATTAGGGGGGTGCTGTGTATAACACTATTAGGGGGGTGCTGTGTATTAAACTATTAGGGGGGTGCTGTGTATAACACTATTAGAGGGGTGCTGTGTATAACACTATTAGGGGGGTGCTGTGTATTAAACTATTAGGGGGGTGCTGTGTATAACACTATTAGGGGGGTGCTGTGTATTAAACTATTAGGGGGGTGCTGTGTATTAAACTATTAGGGGAGTGCTGTGTATTAAACTATTAGGAGAGTGCTGTGTATTAAACTATTATGGGGGTGCTGTGTATTAAACTATTAGGGGGGTGTTGTGTATTAAACTATTAGGGGGGTGCTGTATATAACACTATTAGGGGGCTGCTGTGTATTAAACTATTAGGGGGGTGCTGTGTATAACACTATTAGGGGGTGCTGTGTATAACACTATTAGGGGGGTGCTGTGTATTAAACTATTAGGGGGGTGCTGTGTATAACACTATTAGGTGGGTGCTGTGTAGAACACTATTAGGGGGGTGCTGTGTATAACACTATTAAGGGGGTGCTGTGTATTAAACTATTAGGGGGTGCTGTGTATTAAGCTATTAGGGGGGTGCTGTGTATTAAACTATTAGGGGGGTGCTGTGTATAACACTATTAGGGGGGTGCTGTGTATTAATTATTAGGGGGGTGCTCTGTATAACTCTAATAGGGGGGTGCTGTGTATAACACTATTAGGGGGTGCTGTGTATAACACGATTAGGGGGGTGCTGTGTATAACACTATTAGGGGGGTGCTATATATAACACTATTAGGGGGTGCTGTGTATTAAACTAATAGGGGGGTGCTGTTTATTAAACTATTAAGGGGGTGCTGTGTATTAAACTATTAGGGGGGTGCTGTGTATAACACTATTAGGGGGGTGCTGTGTATAACACTATTAGGGGGGTGCTGTGTATAACACTATTAGGGGGGTGCTGTGTACAACACTATTAGGGGGGTGCTGTGTATAACACTATTAGAGGGGTGCTGTGTATAACACTATTAGGGGGGTGCTGTGTATTAAACTATTAGGGGGTGCTGTGTATAACACTATTAGGGGGGTGCTGTGTATTAAACTATTAGGGGGTGATGTGTATAACACTATTAGGGGGGTGCTGTGTATAACACTATTAGGGGGTGCTGTGTATTAAACTATTAGGGGGTGCTGTGTATAACACTATTAGGGGGGTGCTGTGTATAACACTATTAGGGGGTGCTGTGTATAACACTATTAGGGGGGTGCTGTGTATTAAACTATTAGAGGGGTGCTGTGTATAACACTATTGGGGGGTGCTGTGTATTAAACTATTAGGGGGTGCTGTGTATTAAGCTATTAGGGGGGTGCTGTGTATTAAACTATTAGGGGGGTGCTGTGTATTAAACTATTAGGGGTTGCTGTGTATTAGGCTATTAGGGGGGTGCTGTGTATTAAACTATTAGGGGGGTGCTGTGTATAACACTATTAGGGGGGTGCTGTGTATAACACTATTAGGGGGGTGCTGTGCATTAAACTATTAGGGGGTGCTGTGCATAACACTATTAGGGGGATGCTGTGCATTAAACTATTAGGGGGGTGCTGTGCATTAAACTATTAGGAGGGTGCTGTGCATTAAACTATTAGGGGGGTGCTGTGTATAACACTATTAGGAGGGTGCTGTGTATTAAACTATTAGGGGGGTGCTGTGTATAACACTATTAGGGGGTGCTGTGTATTAAACTATTAGGGGGTGCTGTGTATTCAACTATTAGGGGGATGCTATGTATAACACTATTAGGGGGTGCTGTGTATTAAACTATTAGGGGGGTGCTGTGTATAACACTATTAGGGGGGTGCTGTGTATTAAATATTAGGGGGGTGCTCTGTATAACACTAATAGGGGGGTGCTGTGTATAACACTATTAGGGGGTGCTGTGTATAACACGATTAGGGGGGTGCTGTGTATAACACTATTAGGGGGGTGCTGTGTATAACACTATTAGGGGGGTGCTGTGTATAACACTATTAGGGGGGTGCTGTGTATAACACTATTAGGGGGGTGCTGTGTATTAAACTATTAGGGGGGTGCTGTGTATAACACTATTAGAGGGGTGCTGTGTATAACACTATTAGGGGGGTGCTGTGTATTAAACTATTAGGGGGGTGCTGTGTATAACACTATTAGGGGGGTGCTGTGTATTAAACTATTAGGGGGGTGCTGTGTATTAAACTATTAGGGGAGTGCTGTGTATTAAACTATTAGGAGAGTGCTGTGTATTAAACTATTATGGGGGTGCTGTGTATTAAACTATTAGGGGGGTGTTGTGTATTAAACTATTAGGGGGGTGCTGTATATAACACTATTAGGGGGCTGCTGTGTATTAAACTATTAGGGGGGTGCTGTGTATAACACTATTAGGGGGTGCTGTGTATAACACTATTAGGGGGGTGCTGTATATTAAACTATTAGGGGGGTGCTGTGTATAACACTATTAGGTGGGTGCTGTGTAGAACACTATTAGGGGGGTGCTGTGTATAACACTATTAAGGGGGTGCTGTGTATTAAACTATTAGGGGGTGCTGTGTATTAAGCTATTAGGGGGGTGCTGTGTATTAAACTATTAGAGGGGTGCTGTGTATAACACTATTAGGGGGGTGCTGTGTATAACACTATTAGGGGGGTGCTGTGTATTAAACTATAAGGGGGGTGCTGTGTATAACACTATTAGGGGGGTGCTGTGTATTAAACTATTAGGGGGGTGCTGTGTATAACACTATTAGGTGGATGCTGTGTATAACACTATTAGGGGGGTACTGTGTATTACACTATTAGGGGGGTGCTGTGTATAACACTATTAGGGGGGTGCTGTGTATAACACTATTAGGGGGGTGCTGTGTATTAAACTATTAGGGGGGTGCTGTGTATAACACTATTAGAGGGGTGCTGTGTATAACACTATTAGGGGGGTGCTGTGTATTAAACTATTAGAGGGTGCTGTGTAGAACACTATTAGGGGGTGCTGTGTATAACACTATTAGGGGGGTGCTGTGTATTAAACTATTAGGGGGTGCTGTGTATTAAACTATTAGGGGGGTGCTGTGTATAACACTATTAGGGGGGTGCTGTGTATAACACGATTAGGGGGGTGCTGTGTATAACACTATTAGGGGGGTGCTGTGTATAACACTATTAGGGGGGTGCTGTGTATTAAACTATTAGGGGGGTGCTGTGTATTAAACTATTAGGGGGTGCTGTGTATTAAACTATTAGGGGGGTGCTGTGTATAACACTATTAGGGGGTGCTGTGTATAACACGATTAGGGGGGTGCTGTGTATAACACTATTAGGGGGGTGCTGTGTATAACACTATTAGGGGGGTGCTGTGTATAACACTATTAGGGGGGTGCTGTGTATAACACTATTAGGGGGGTGCTGTGTATTAAACTATTAGGGGGGTGCTGTGTATAACACTATTAGGGGGGTGCTGTGTATTAAACTTTTAGGGGGGTGCTGTGTATAACACTATTAGGGGGGTGCTGTGTATTAAACTATTAGGGGGGTGCTGTGTATTAAACTATTAGGGGAGTGCTGTGTATTAAACTATTAGGAGAGTGCTGTGTATTAAACTATTATGGGGGTGCTGTGTATTAAACTATTAGGGGGGTGTTGTGTATTAAACTATTAGGGGGTGCTGTATATAACACTATTAGGGGGCTGCTGTGTATTAAACTATTAGGGGGGTGCTGTGTATAACACTATTAGGGGGTGCTGTGTATAACACTATTAGGGGGGTGCTGTGTATTAAACTATTAGGGGGGTGCTGTGTATAACACTATTAGGTGGGTGCTGTGTAGAACACTATTAGGGGGGTGCTGTGTATAACACTATTAAGGGGGTGCTGTGTATTAAACTATTAGGGGGTGCTGTGTATTAAGCTATTAGGGGGGTGCTGTGTATTAAACTATTAGAGGGGTGCTGTGTATAACACTATTAGGGGGGTGCTGTGTATAACACTATTAGGGGGTTGCTGTGTATTAAACTATAAGGGGGGTGCTGTGTATAACACTATTAGGGGGGTGCTGTGTATTAAACTATTAGGGGGGTGCTGTGTATAACACTATTAGGTGGGTGCTGTGTATAACACTATTAGGGGGGTACTGTGTATTACACTATTAGGGGGGTGCTGTGTATAACACTATTAGGGGAGTGCTGTGTATTAAACTATTAGGGGGGTGCTGTGTATTAAACTATTAGGGGGTGCATTGTATTAAACTATTAGGGGGGTGCTGTGTATAACACTATTAGGGGGTGCTGTGTATTAAACTATTAGAGGGTGCTGTGTAGAACACTATTAGGGGGTGCTGTGTATAACACTATTAGGGGGTGCTGTGTATTAAACTATTAGGGGGTGCTGTGTATTAAACTATTAGGGGGGTGCTGTGTATAACACTATTAGGGGGGTGCTGTGTATTAAACTATTAGGGGGGTGCTGTGTATATCACTATTAGGGGGGTGATTTGTATTAAACTATTAGGGGGGTGATGTGTATAACACTATTAGGGGGGGTGCTGTGTATAACACTATTAGGGGGGTGCTGTGTATTAAACTATTAGGGGGGTGCTGTGTATTAAACTATTAGGGGAGTGCTGTGTATTCAACTATTAGGGGAGTGCTGTGTATTAAACTATTATGGGGGTGCTGTGTATTAAACTATTAGGGGGGTGTTGTGTATTAAACTATTAGGGGGGTTCTGTGTATAACACTATTAGGGGGGTGCTGTGTATTAAACTATTAGGGGGGTGCTGTGTATAACACTATTAGGGGGTGCTGTGTATAACACTATTAGGGGGGTGCTGTGTATTAAACTATTAGGGGGGTGCTGTGTATTAAACTATTAGGGGAGTGCTGTGTATTAAACTATTAGGGGGTGCTGTGTATTAAGTTATTAGGGGGGTTCTGTGTATTAAACTATTAGAGGGTTGCTGTGTATAACACTATTGGGGGGTGCTGTGTATTAAACTATTAGGGGGTGCTGTGTATTAAGCTATTAGGGGGGTGCTGTGTATTAAACTATTAGGGGGGTGCTGTGTATTAAACTATTAGGGGGGTGCTGTGTATTAAGCTATTAGGGGGGTGCTGTGTATTAAACTATTAGGGGGGTGCTGTGTATTAAACTATTAGGGGGGTGCTGTGTATTAAACTATAAGGGGGGTGCTGTGTATAACACTATTAGGGGGGTGCTGTGTATTAAACTATTAGGGGGGTGCTGTGTATAAAACTATTAGGTGGGTGCTGTGTATAACACTATTAGGGGGGTGATGTGTATAACACTATTAGGGGGGGTGCTGTGTATAACACTATTAGGGGAGTGCTGTGTATTACACTATTAGGGGGGTGCTGTGTATAACACTATTAGGGGGGTGCTGTGTATTAAACTATTAGGGGTGTGCTGTGTATTAAACTATTAGGGGGTGCTGTGTATTAAACTATTAGGGGGGTGCTGTGTATAACACTATTAGGGGGTGCTGTGTATTAAACTATTAGAGGGTGCTGTGTAGAACACTATTAGGGGGGTGCTGTGTATAACACTATTAGGGGGGGTGCTGTGTATTAAACTATTAGGGGGTGCTGTGTATTAAACTATTAGGGGGGTGCTGTGTATAACACTATTAGGGGGGTGCTGTGTATTAAACTATTAGGGGGGTGCTGTGTATAACACTATTAGGGGGGTGCTGTGTATTAAACTATTAGGGGGGGGTGCTGTGTATAACACTATTAGGGGGGTGCTGTGTATAACACTATTAGGGGGGGTGCTGTGTATAACACTATTAGGGGGGTGCTGTGTATTAAACTATTAGGGGGGTGCTGTGTATAACACTATTAGGGGGGTGCTGTGTATAACACTATTAGGGGGTGCTGTGTATTTAACTATTAGGGGGTGCTGTGTATAACACTATTAGTGGGGTGCTGTGTATAACACTATTAGTGGGGTGCTGTGTATAACACTATTAGGGGGGTGCTGTGTATTAAACTATTAGAGGGGTGCTGTGTATAACACTATTGGGGGGTGCTGTGTATTAAACTATTAGGGGGTGCTGTGTATTAAGCTATTAGGGGGGTGCTGTGTATTAAACTATTAGGGGGGTGCTGTGTACTAAACTATTAGGGGGTGCTGTGTATTAAGCTATTAGGGGGGTGCTGTGTATTAAACTATTAGGGGGGTGCTGTGTATAACACTATTAGGGGGGTGCTGTGTATTACACTATTAGGGGGGTGCTGTGTATTAAACTATTAGGGGGGTGCTGTGTATAACACTATTAGGGGGGTGCTGTGTATTAAACTATTAGAAGGGGTGCTGTGTATTAAACTATTAGGGGGTGCTGTGTATTAAACTATTAGTGGGATGCTGTGTATTAAACTATTAGGGGGGTGCTGTGTATAACACTATTAGAGGGGTGCTGTGTATTACACTATTAGGGGGGTGCTGTGTATAACACTATTAGGGGGGTGCTGTGTATAACACTATTAGGGGGTGCTGTGTATTAAACTATTAGGGGGTGCTGTGTATAACACTATTAGGGGGGTGCTGTGTATAACACTATTAGGGGGTGCTGTGTATAACACTATTAGGGGGGTGCTGTGTATTAAACTATTAGAGGGGTGCTGTGTATAACACTATTGGGGGGTGCTGTGTATTAAACTATTAGGGGGTGCTGTGTATTAAGCTATTAGGGGGGTGCTGTGTATTAAACTATTAGGGGGGTGCTGTGTATTAAACTATTAGGGGTTGCTGTGTATTAGGCTATTAGGGGGGTGCTGTGTATTAAACTATTAGGGGGGTGCTGTGTATAACACTATTAGGGGGGTGCTGTGTATAACACTATTAGGGGGGTGCTGTGCATTAAACTATTAGGGGGTGCTGTGCATAACACTATTAGGGGGATGCTGTGCATTAAACTATTAGGGGGGTGCTGTGCATTAAACTATTAGGAGGGTGCTGTGCATTAAACTATTAGGGGGGTGCTGTGTATAACACTATTAGGAGGGTGCTGTGTATTAAACTATTAGGGGGGTGCTGTGTATAACACTATTAGGGGGTGCTGTGTATTAAACTATTAGGGGGTGCTGTGTATTCAACTATTAGGGGGATGCTATGTATAACACTATTAGGGGGTGCTGTGTATTAAACTATTAGGGGGGTGCTGTGTATAACACTATTAGGGGGGTGCTGTGTATTAAATATTAGGGGGGGTGCTCTGTATAACACTAATAGGGGGGTGCTGTGTATAACACTATTAGGGGGTGCTGTGTATAACACGATTAGGGGGGTGCTGTGTATAACACTATTAGGGGGGTGCTGTGTATAACACTATTAGGGGGGTGCTGTGTATAACACTATTAGGGGGGTGCTGTGTATAACACTATTAGGGGGGTGCTGTGTATTAAACTATTAGGGGGGTGCTGTGTATAACACTATTAGAGGGGTGCTGTGTATAACACTATTAGGGGGGTGCTGTGTATTAAACTATTAGGGGGGTGCTGTGTATAACACTATTAGGGGGGTGCTGTGTATTAAACTATTAGGGGGGTGCTGTGTATTAAACTATTAGGGGAGTGCTGTGTATTAAACTATGAGGAGAGTGCTGTGTATTAAACTATTATGGGGGTGCTGTGTATTAAACTATTAGGGGGGTGTTGTGTATTAAACTATTAGGGGGGGTGCTGTATATAACACTATTAGGGGGCTGCTGTGTATTAAACTATTAGGGGGGTGCTGTGTATAACACTATTAGGGGGTGCTGTGTATAACACTATTAGGGGGGTGCTGTGTATTAAACTATTAGGGGGGTGCTGTGTATAACACTATTAGGTGGGTGCTGTGTAGAACACTATTAGGGGGGTGCTGTGTATAACACTATTAAGGGGGTGCTGTGTATTAAACTATTAGGGGGTGCTGTGTATTAAGCTATTAGGGGGGTGCTGTGTATTAAACTATTAGAGGGGTGCTGTGTATAACACTATTAGGGGGGTGCTGTGTATAACACTATTAGGGGGGTGCTGTGTATTAAACTATAAGGGGGGTGCTGTGTATAACACTATTAGGGGGGTGCTGTGTATTAAACTATTAGGGGGGTGCTGTGTATAACACTATTAGGTGGGTGCTGTGTATAACACTATTAGGGGGGTACTGTGTATTACACTATTAGGGGGGTGCTGTGTATAACACTATTAGGGGAGTGCTGTGTATTAAACTATTAGGGGGGTGCTGTGTATTAAACTATTAGGGGGTGCATTGTATTAAACTATTAGGGGGGTGCTGTGTATAACACTTTTAGGGGGTGCTGTGTATTAAACTATTAGAGGGTGCTGTGTAGAACACTATTAGGGGGTGCTGTGTATAACACTATTAGGGGGGTGCTGTGTATTAAACTATTAGGGGGTGCTGTGTATTAAACTATTAGGGGGGTGCTGTGTATATCACTATTAGGGGGGTGCTTTGTATTAAACTATTAGGGGGGTGATGTGTATAACACTATTAGGGGGGGTGCTGTGTATAACACTATTAGGGGGGTGCTGTGTATTAAACTATTAGGGGGGTGCTGTGTATTAAACTATTAGGGGAGTGCTGTGTATTCAACTATTAGGGGAGTGCTGTGTATTAAACTATTATGGGGGTGCTGTGTATTAAACTATTAGGGGGGTGTTGTGTATTAAACTATTAGGGGGGTTCTGTGTATAACACTATTAGGGGGGTGCTGTGTATTAAACTATTAGGGGGGTGCTGTGTATAACACTATTAGGGGGTGCTGTGTATAACACTATTAGGGGGGTGCTGTGTATTAAACTATTAGGGGGGTGCTGTGTATTAAACTATTAGGGGAGTGCTGTGTATTAAACTATTAGGGGGTGCTGTGTATTAAGTTATTAGGGGGGGTTCTGTGTATTAAACTATTAGAGGGTTGCTGTGTATAACACTATTGGGGGGTGCTGTGTATTAAACTATTAGGGGGTGCTGTGTATTAAGCTATTAGGGGGGTGCTGTATATTAAACTATTAGGGGGGTGCTGTGTATTAAACTATTAGGGGGGTGCTGTGTATTAAGCTATTAGGGGGGTGCTGTGTATTAAACTATTAGGGGGGTGCTGTGTATTAAACTATTAGGGGGGTGCTGTGTATTAAACTATAAGGGGGGTGCTGTGTATAACACTATTAGGGGGGTGCTGTGTATTAAACTATTAGGGGGGTGCTGTGTATAAAACTATTAGGTGGGTGCTGTGTATAACACTATTAGGGGGGTGATGTGTATAACACTATTAGGGGGGGTGCTGTGTATAACACTATTAGGGGAGTGCTGTGTATTACACTATTAGGGGGGTGCTGTGTATAACACTATTAGGGGGGTGCTGTGTATTAAACTATTAGGGGTGTGCTGTGTATTAAACTATTAGGGGGTGCTGTGTATTAAACTATTAGGGGGGTGCTGTGTATAACACTATTAGGGGGTGCTGTGTATTAAACTATTAGAGGGTGCTGTGTAGAACACTATTAGGGGGGTGCTGTGTATAACACTATTAGGGGGGGTGCTGTGTATTAAACTATTAGGGGGTGCTGTGTATTAAACTATTAGGGGGGTGCTGTGTATAACACTATTAGGGGGGTGCTGTGTATTAAACTATTAGGGGGGTGCTGTGTATAACACTATTAGGGGGGTGCTGTGTATTAAACTATTAGGGGGGGTGCTGTGTATAACACTATTAGGGGGGTGCTGTGTATAACACTATTAGGGGGGTGCTGTGTATAACACTATTAGGGGGGTGCTGTGTATTAAACTATTAGGGGGGGTGCTGTGTATAACACTATTAGGGGGGTGCTGTGTATAACACTATTAGGGGGTGCTGTGTATTTAACTATTAGGGGGTGCTGTGTATAACACTATTAGTGGGGTGCTGTGTATAACACTATTAGTGGGTGCTGTGTATAACACTATTAGGGGGGTGCTGTGTATTAAACTATTAGAGGGGTGCTGTGTATAACACTATTGGGGGGTGCTGTGTATTAAACTATTAGGGGGTGCTGTGTATTAAGCTATTAGGGGGGTGCTGTGTATTAAACTATTAGGGGGGTGCTGTGTACTAAACTATTAGGGGGTGCTGTGTATTAAGCTATTAGGGGGGTGCTGTGTATTAAACTATTAGGGGGGTGCTGTGTATAACACTATTAGGGGGGTGCTGTGTATTACACTATTAGGGGGGTGCTGTGTATTAAACTATTAGGGGGGTGCTGTGTATAACACTATTAGGGGGGTGCTGTGTATTAAACTATTAGGGGGTGCTGTGTATTAAACTATTAGGGGGATGCTGTGTATTAAACTATTAGGGGGGTGCTGTGTATAACACTATTAGGGGGGTGCTGTGTATTACACTATTAGGGGGGTGCTGTGTATAACACTATTAGGGGGGTGCTGTGTATTAAACTATTAGGGGGGGTGCTGTGTATTAAACTATTAGGGGGATGCTGTGTATAACACTATTAGGGGGGTTCTGTGTATTAAACTATTAGGGGGGTGCTGTGTTTTAAACTATTAGGGGGTTGCTGTCTATTAAACTATTAGGGGGGTGCTGTGTATTAAACTATTAGGGGGGTGCTGTGTATAACACTATTAGGGGGGTGCTGTGTATTAAACTATTAGGGGGGTGCTGTGTATAACACTAATAGGGGGGTGCTGTGTATTAAACTATTAGGGGGGTGCTGTGTATAACACTATTAGAGGGTTCTGTGTATTAAACTATTAGGGGGGTGCTGTGTATTAAACTATTAGGGGGTGCTGTGTATTAAACTATTAGGGGGGTGCTGTGTATTAAACTATTAGGGGGGTGCTGTGTATAACACTATTAGGGGGGTGCTGTGTATTAAACTATTAGGGGGGGTGCTGTGTATAACACTATTAGGGGGGTGCTGTGTATAACACTATTAGGGGGGTGCTGTGTATAACACTATTAGGGGGGTGCTGTGTATTAAACTATTAGGGGGGTGCTGTGTATAACACTATTAGGGGGGTGCTGTGTATAACACTATTAGGGGGGTGCTGTGTATTTAACTATTAGGGGGTGCTGTGTATAACACTATTAGTGGGGTGCTGTGTATAACACTATTAGTGGGTGCTGTGTATAACACTATTAGGGGGGTGCTGTGTATTAAACTATTAGAGGGGTGCTGTGTATAACACTATTGGGGGGTGCTGTGTATTAAACTATTAGGGGGTGCTGTGTATTAAGCTATTAGGGGGGTGCTGTGTATTAAACTATTAGGGGGGTGCTGTGTACTAAACTATTAGGGGGTGCTGTGTATTAAGCTATTAGGGGGGTGCTGTGTATTAAACTATTAGGGGGGTGCTGTGTATAACACTATTAGGGGGGTGCTGTGTATTACACTATTAGGGGGGTGCTGTGTATTAAACTATTAGGGGGGTGCTGTGTATAACACTATTAGGGGGGTGCTGTGTATTAAACTATTAGAAGGGTGCTGTGTATTAAACTATTAGGGGGTTCTGTGTATTAAACTATTAGGGGGATGCTGTGTATTAAACTATTAGGGGGGTGCTGTGTATAACACTATTAGGGGGGTGCTGTGTATTACACTATTAGGGGGGTGCTGTGTATAACACTATTAGGGGGGTGCTGTGTATTAAACTATTAGGGGGGGTGCTGTGTATTAAACTATTAGGGGGATGCTGTGTATAACACTATTAGGGGGGTTCTGTGTATTAAACTATTAGGGGGGTGCTGTGTTTTAAACTATTAGGGGGTTGCTGTCTATTAAACTATTAGGGGGGTGCTGTGTATTAAACTATTAGGGGGGTGCTGTGTATAACACTATTAGGGGGGTGCTGTGTATTAAACTATTAGGGGGGGTGCTGTGTATAACACTAATAGGGGGGTGCTGTGTATTAAACTATTAGGGGGGTGCTGTGTATAACACTATTAGAGGGTGCTGTGTATTAAACTATTAGGGGGGTGCTGTGTATTAAACTATTAGGGGGTGCTGTGTATTAAACTATTAGGGGGGTGCTGTGTATAACACTATTAGGGGGTGCTGTGTATTAAACTATTAGAGGGTGCTGTGTAGAACACTATTAGGGGGTGCTGTGTATAACACTATTAGGGGGTTGCTGTGTATTAAACTATTAGGGGGTGCTGTGTATTAAACTATTAGGGGGGTGCTGTGTATAACACTATTAGGGGGGTGCTGTGTATTAAACTATTAGGGGTTGCTGTGTATAACACTATTAGGGGGGTGCTGTGTATTAAACTATTAGGGGGGTGTGCTTTGTATAACACTATTAGGGGGGTGCTGTGTATAACACTATTAGGGGGGTGCTGTGTATAACACTATTAGGAGGGTGCTGTGTATTAAACTATTAGGGGGGTGCTGTGTATAACACTATTAGGGGGGTGCTGTGTATAACACTATTAGGGGGGTGCTGTGTATTAAACTATTAGGGGGTGCTGTGTATAACACTATTAGGGGGGTGCTGTGTATTAAACTATTAGGGGGGTGCTGTGTATAACACTATTAGGGGGGTGCTGTGTATAACACTATTAGTGGGTGCTGTGTATTAAACTATTAGGGGGTGCTGTGTATAACACTATTAGGGGGGTGCTGTGTATAACACTATTAGGGGGTGCTGTGTATAACACTATTAGGGGGGTGCTGTGTATTAAACTATTAGAGGGGTGCTGTGTATAACACTATTGGGGGGTGCTGTGTATTAAACTATTAGGGGGTGCTGTGTATTAAGCTATTAGGGGGGTGCTGTGTATTAAACTATTAGGGGGGTGCTGTGTATTAAACTATTAGGGGGTGCTGTGTATTAAGCTATTAGGGGGGTGCTGTGTATTAAACTATTAGGGGGGTGCTGTGTATAACACTATTAGGGGGGTGCTGTGTATAACACTATTAGGGGGGTGCTGTGCATTAAACTATTAGGGGGGTGCTGTGCATAACACTATTAGGGGGGTGCTGTGCATTAAACTATTAGGGGGGTGCTGTGCATTAAACTATTAGGAGGGTGCTGTGCATTAAACTATTAGGGTGGTGCTGTGTATAACACTATTAGGGGGGTGCTGTGTATTAAACTATTAGGGGGGTGCTGTGTATAACACTATTAGGGGGTGCTGTGTATTAAACTATTAGGGGGATGCTGTGTAATAAACTATTAGGGGGGTGCTGTGTATAACACTATTAGGGGGGTGATGTGTATAACACTATTAGGGGGGGTGCTGTGTATAACACTATTAGGGGGGTGCTGTGTATTACACTATTAGGGGGGTGCTGTGTGTAACACTATTAGGGGGGTGCTGTGTTTTAAACTATTAGGGGTGTGCTGTGTATTAAACTATTAGGGGGTGCTGTGTATTAAACTATTAGGTGGGTGCTGTGTATAACACTATTAGGGGGTGCTGTGTATTAAACTATTAGAGGGTGCTGTGTAGAACACTATTAGGGGGGTGCTGTGTATAACACTATTAGGGGGTGCTGTGTATTAAACTATTAGGGGGTGCTATGTATTAAACTATTAGGGGGGTGCTGTGTATAACACTATTAGGAGGGTGCTGTGTATTAAACTATTACGGGGGTGCTGTGTATAACTCTATTAGGGGGGTGCTGTGTATTAAACTATTAGGGGGGTGCTGTGTATAACACTATTAGGGGGGTGCTGTGTATAACACTATTAGGGGGGTGCTGTGTATTAAACTATTAGGGGGGTGCTGTGTATAACACTATTAGGGGGTGCTGTGTATAACACTATTAGGGGGTGCTGTGTATTAAACTATTAGGGGGTGCTGTGTATAACACTATTAGTGGGGTGCTGTGTATAACACTATTAGGGGGTGCTGTGTATAACACTATTAGGGGGTGCTGTGTATTAAACTATTAGAGGGGTGCTGTGTATAACACTATTGGGGGGTGCTGTGTATTAAACTATTAGGGGGGTGCTGTGTATTAAACTATTAGGGGGTGCTGTGTATTAAGCTATTAGGGGGGTGCTGTGTATTAAACTATTAGGGGGGTGCTGTGTATAACACTATTAGGGGGGTGCTGTGTATAACACTATTAGGGGGGTGCTGTGTATTAAACTATTAGGGGGTGCTGTGTATTAAGCTATTAGGGGGGTGCTGTGTATTAAACTATTAGAGGGTTGCTGTGTATAACACTATTGGGGGGTGCTGTGTATTAAACTATTAGGGGGTGCTGTG